>NC_142801.1:75073965-75166465 GCF_049724085.1 Artemia sp. Qi Xiang Cuo | reverse complement strand
CATATATTTACTTAGATTTACAGTTTTCCCCAAAGTTGGGTTTAAGTTTAATTTGTACAGAATGACAGATTTGATGTCTATATAAACAGTTCTACTTTATATAAACTCTACATAAACAGTTCTACTCTATATAAACTCTATATAAACAGTTCTATTCTATATAAACTCTATATAAACAGTTCTACTCTATATAAACTCTATATAAACAGTTCTACTCTTTATAAACTCTATATAAACAGTTCTACTCTATATGAACTCTATTAAACTCTATATAAACAGTTCTACTCTATATAAACTCTATATAAACAGTTCTACTACTACTAACAACTACAACACCAAGCCGCCTGAGGCCAACACAGCTATATACACTCCTCTTCCATCCCAATATAATCAAAGCCTCTCTCTTTACACCCTCCCAAGAAGCTCCCATTTCCCTTAAATCTTACCTTACAACATCCTCCCACCCCATTCGGGTGTGACGTGCTTTTCGTTCGGCCCTAGACGGTTGCCCGACAAGGACAATCTTCGGCATTGTGTCATTCTTCATCCGTAGAACGTGTCCTAGCCATCATAACCTTTCCTTCATTATAACTATGACCATAGGGAGCGGGATTGACCCACAGTTTTCGTACAGCTTACTGTTTGAGATAAGGTCAGTCAGATGGGTACCCAAAACAATCCGGAAGCAATATAAACATTAATGTAAGGATAAAGTCTCAGTGTCTTTCACAGATAGACGACAGCTTATTCAGTGTCTACCTGAGAAGAGATACACCATCTACCTCTACCTGTAGCTTCCCATTATATAGAGATATAAAATGCCTTTTGTGAGCCTTGAAGAATAATTTACATAGTTCAGCTTACCCAAAATTGAGGATGTCTTTCAGAACTTGACGACGCAGACAGCTTTGTTTCTTTGCTTTGGATATCTTTCAAATCAAATATTTACCATCCATGATAAGTTTCTATGCCAACGAAAACTTTTTTTCTAATTTGGTACTAAACAAGCAAAGTCACAAGTTTGACAGACATGAAGGAGCAATAAAGACACAAGAAGGGCTTGAACTCATGAACAGACTAAGAAATTGAGATAGCACTTAACTGATGACATTATCGCTGTCATCACGTACACAACGGGTATATGGCTATTTCGGTCAAACGCTATAATTCACAAGACTGAAAAAACAGTGTTATAAGCTTGTAAAATATGTTGACACTGTAGTTCACACTATAATGAAAGGATATTTGAAAAACACACGGCACCTGAGATAGAGTGAAATGATAAACATAGAAAAATAGATGACATGAATGCAAGAGCAGGAGGAAAAAGTCAGCTAGACTATTTCTCTGAAGAAGGAAAAGTTAATAGCAATATTTTTACAAGCTAAGAGACCCTTTTGCCAAAAGAGGCTTCCGAATGACCTTTATCTCTCTCAGATGACCCGAGAAGCACGATCATCAAAATCTCTTGCTTTTTCTGATGGTGGACAATGGACGCCTTTGATTGCAAGCTGCCAACAAGCGTTTGGTGCTCAACCTTTAGTTTATCTTGTAGCTTCAAATAGCTCCTAAGAGCTACTGACCAAAAGTTGAGAGCATCTGTTCTTCCTTATCTTTCAGTGGTTGCGCTCGCTTCCGTGAAACAAGGGAAGCCTTAGCATGCCGAACACATTCAGAAGGCTTTCCGGCTGATTGTAAAAGCTAGGACGCCGTTTTTCCAGCACGTCTAAACTTAGCAAAGGGTGTCCCCCAAATGCAGTTTTCCATTTTAGGTGACATCAGCCAAGTCTCTTGTCCTTCATGATGGCGGAAAACAAAAAGTACTGATTGTAAATTCCCAACAAATATTTGCTGCTCAACTTCTCACTCAGCGTCAATATTTAGATGGCCTTAAGCGCTCCTAGTCAAACACACAGAGTATATGTTCTTTGTCGTCAGACTCAGAAGCACTAATAAAATCAGAAGGTTTTCAGGCTGATTTCTCTTCTAGACCACATTGGCTTCAAAATTTTACGGTAGATTCGCAAAGACATCCTCAATATAGCCTAAATTTCATCCACTGCACCCTTGATCTCAATTAGTGACCCAAGGCAGAAAAACTCCTCACTCTTTTCAAAAAGCTGTTGATTTAGCTATGCTAATACCAACAGATAAGTACCATCATATATTTTGTCCAGACAGTTTGCCTCAGAATAGTTCGTCCTTGTTCTTTTTTCATCAATTTTTACCAAAAATTTTGTCATTGCAAATAATTTAGAAGCCTTTCCTGTAAGCGGACAACGTTTCGTTGATGTTCTTTTCTATTGCCAAATACGTTTTTTCCCCTGTCTTGGTCAAAGTTTCATTATACAAATTCGCCATCAAAAGAAGTATAATCGTTTTATAACATTATCTGTTAATGTCAAATTCTGTGCAATGTTGTCGGTGCAACGTTCAGCTAGTGCAAAAATTTCGCTGTTCCTAATAATTGTTTCCAGTGGGATGAGACCCAAGAGCCTAAAAAAAACGCCCTAAAAAAGAACTGATGCCACCTATTAGACCGACGGAGACAAGAATTTATACAAAAAAGATTGACAAGGCAAAAAGTGCCATAATTGTTGTGGCATTATTTGTGGTATTATTTATTTCTCCACCCACTCAAGTAGGATGTCTGTTTCCAAAATTCCTTGTACTTTAAATTCAAGAAGGATATCACTGAGGGATGTAGCACCCACGAAACAATAAATCCCCCATCGACTATGATTTTTCATGCTTTATATCTTCTATAGCTGAAATCTTCATAACAATGCCATATGAGAAACCTCTGTCAATGCCATTTTTTAACTATCAATTTCCCACAGCTGAAGTCTTCCATGGGTACCTTCTTTTTTGGGTACAATTCCTATTAGCTTATTTTTCCCTGTAACGACAGCAAACTTTCTGTTTGCTGAGACACTTTGCTAACTGCCGTTTGCATCACTTTGGGTGATGAATTTTTTATCGCGTTAAACACTCCGATTTTAAGGCTGTCAATCCCAATTTGGAAGAAGCTCTGAAAGCCCATAGAAGACAACGAAGCAATTCGTGTATTGTATTTTTTCACGTTTTCTTTATTATAAAGTCTACTTCAACTGGATTAAAGTATTGTATTGCATACCAGGATTGTATGAAACCAGGATTCTGCATGAATTTGGTCCGCATAATTGCATGGGAGTTGGGAGGTGTGGGGCAAATCCTTCCCCACACCTCAGAAATATAGGAACGTCAAACCCCTTTCTACTCGTTATTAATTTTGAAAAAAAAATTACACGAAAGAATTTTTTCAACGAAAAGTAATGAGCTACATTAAACTATAGACGAGCAGAAACAAGGTCAGACCAGCAGAAATAAGGCATAATCAATAAATAAATAAAACCCATAACACATAGAAACTACTACCACGAGGAATGTGGCTAACACTCACAGTGCCTTCTAAAGATCAGATCATAATTTGCATTTAACCATACTCCTCTTTGTGGTAGTTTCTCCCCTTTTCGAGTTTAACGAGGTTAAACTATAAGCAACGCTATAGTGTTGCCTCTGCTTTCTGTTAACTATTAAATAAAAAAAAACAGTTTTTTTTAAACTGAAAGTAAGGAGCGACATTAAAACTTACAACGAACAGAAATTATTCCGTATTTGAAAGGGGCTGTCCCCCTTTCGTGTCTTTTATTTTTTCACTTTTTTTTTATTATAAAGTCTACTTCATTAACGCTTCGCTCTTTAAGCTAAAGTTTTTTTATCGTTTTAAAAAATAGAGCTGCGAGAAAGAGTCAAACTTTAGCGTAAAGAGCGAGACGTTGAGGAGGGGACATCCCCTTTAAAACACGGAATAATTTCTGTTCGTTTGAAGTTTTAATGTCGCTTCTTACTTTCAGTTAAAAAAAAAAAAATTGTATTTAATTTCTGAACGTTTTTAAGTTAATGCAGGTTTTGAATTTGGCTCACCGTACATGATTAATTAAAACGATTTTTGCATATCATTTTTACTTTTTTTGGCTAAATGGCTTTCTCGAAAGTTGTTTAATTTTATTTACGAACATTTTTATTAGCAATGAATATACGTAACTTACGAATTAACCTACGTAATGAACTTCTATATTCGTATATTTTTATTACGTATATTAGGGGGGTTTGCTCCCCTAGTCAATACCTCACTCTTTACGCTAAAGTTCAATTGTTTTCTAATTCTTTAAGAATGACCCTTTAATCAAACAGGCCGTTATTTAGAATAAATAACTCTTATGAAAGTACTAAAAAAAACTTTAGCTTAAAGAGCAAAGTTTTGACTAGGGGACGAACCCAGTAATATGATTAACAGTTTCTGTTTGTTTTAATTTGTGATGTTGAAAAGTTTTCAGTTGAAGACTTTTTTTTTTTAATTCAATTTCTGATCGTTTTTTTTAAATAATGCTGGAAAATCCGGCGCCCCCTTCATAGCAATTCCCCTCCCCCCATGAAAACCTCATCCATGAAAAGATCCTCTCCCGTAACCCCAATCCATCCCCCCCACTACCAGAAAAAATCCCCCCTGATAACGTATGTACACTTCCGAATAACCAACAATATATGTAAACATTGGGCAAAGTTCATAACTTGCAGCCCTTCCCCCAGGGACTGTGGAGGATTAATAATCCTCAAAGACATAGTTATTATATTTTTCCACCACGCTGAACAAAATGGCTATCTCAAAATTTTGATAGGATGACTTTGGAAAAAATGAGCGTGGGAGGGGGCCTAGTTGCCCTACATTTTTTTGGTCACTTAAAAAGGGCTCTAAAATTTTTAATTTCCGTTCGAACGAGCCCTCCAGCAATATTGTAGGACTACTTGGTCGATACGATCACCCCTGGGGAAAAAAAAAACAAAAAAAATAACAACAAACAAACAAATAAACACGCATCCGTGATCTTTCTTGTGGCAAAAATACAAAATTCCACAATTTTTCAGATAGGAACTTGAAACCTCTACAGTAGGATTCTCTGATACGCTAAATGATGATGTGATTTCCATTAAGGTTCTGTGACATTTAGGAGGTGTTTCCCCTTTTTTCGAAAATAAGGCAACTTTTCTCAGCATTCTTTGAAAGGCTCCAGGACTTACATCCACACAAAGGTACAGAAAATACATTAATGCTAAACAATCGCAATTCTTAGTTCTGAGGGCAATTTTTTCGTCTCCAAATATTCTCCACCTGAGAAAGTGACCCGCTTGCATACGTTATGTGTAGCGTGATTTCTCTATCACAATTCCCATCTTGGGTAATTGTGCTACCGAGGAACTTAAATTCGACCTCTTCTATATCAGTGCCTTCGTATCGAATGCCAGCTGCAATGGTCGTCACAACTCCGTTTGACATACTTTTCGTTTCAGTTCAATGTATTTGACATACATTTTTATTCAGTTCAACTTCAGACTCACTGCCGTGACAATTTTAACTTGATACCCTTAGCCGTTCCTGTGATATCGAAGATATGTCCTTTGGACAAAACTGGATGCACAAAGTGTCTTTTAGTTTAGTTTAACATAACACCATGTTCAACGTAACACCCTGGGTTTTTCCTAGGATACTGCAGAGATATTCTTTAGATAATTTACATACACATAGCTTATTTCATCTTGTTTTAGATCTCTTTCAACTTTCCATGAAAGTTTCTAACTTAAAACCCGATATTGATATTATTGAGATATTGAGACTAGTCCCTCAGCTTAATTCGAAACATATTGCATTGGTGCCATTTTGATAACCTGGATGCACTTAAACCCTTTTGATCCAATTCACTAGTGTTAATAGTAACAATAGTTGTAGCAGTAGTGGTAGTTACAAGTAGCCACACTTGCAGTTACAAGTAGTCAAAGTCGCATGTAGCCGCAGTCGTAGTCACATGTAGTCACTGTCAGTGTGCCAAGTATCAAACAGTTCGCGGTAACGAACTGTAAGTAAGGAGCGACCCGGCTCAATGGTAACCGAAACTGTAGAAAACGGAATTTTGATACCAATAGATACATCAAAAGAATCAGATTTTAATGCTGATTTCAAACATTTAAGTTTCATTAAGTTTAGTCCTACCTATCAAAAGTTACGCGCCTGAGAAAATTTGGCTGATTTTCGAAAAAAGAGGAAAAGACCCCCTAAAAGTTATAGAACCCTAATGAAAATCACATCATCATATTCAGCGTATCAGAGAACCCTACTGCGGAGGTTTCAAGCTCCTATCTACAAAAATGTGGAATTTTGCATTTTTTGCCAGAAGAAAGATCACGGATGCGTGTTTATTTGTTTGTTTGTTTTTTTCTTTTTTGTTTCCAGTGGTGATCGTATAAACCCAGTGGTCCTAGAATATCGTGGGAGGGCTCATTCGAACGGAAATTAAAAGTTTTAGTGCCCTTTTTAAGAGACCAAAAAAAAATGAGGGCAACTAGGCCCCCTACCACGCTCATTTTTTTCCCAAAGTCACCCGATCCAAGATTTTGAGATAGCCATTTTGTTCAGCATGGTCGAAAATATGATAACTATGTCTTTTAGGATGACTTAATCCCCCAAATACCCCGGGAGGAGGGCTGAAAGTTATGAACTTTACCCAATGTTAACATATTGTTTTGTTTATTGGTAAGTATACAGACGTTTTCAGTGGGTTTTTTTTCTGGTAGTGGGGGGGGGAGTGGGTCGGGGTTATGTGGGAGGATCTTACCATGAAGGAAGTTTTCATGGGAGAAGGGACATTGCTATGAAGGGGGCGCCGGATTTTCCAGCATTATTTAAAAGATCAGAAATTATATATAAAAAAAAACAAGTTTTTTAAATGAAAGTAAGGAACAACATCAAAACTTAAAACGACAGAAAACATTACGTATATGATTGGGTTCACCCCCTAGTCAATACCTTGCTCTTTAAGCCAAAGATTATTTAGTACTTTCATAAGGGCTATTTATTCTAATTAACGGCATTTGTGATTAAGGGGTCATTTTTAAAGAACTGGAACAAAATTCGAACTTTAGCCTAAAGAGCAAGGTATTGACTATGGGGCGAACCCTCTAATATACGTATTGAAAATATACGAATATAGAGAGGTTCGTTACGTAAGTTAATTCGTAAGTTACGTATATTTATTACTAATAAAAACGTTCCTAAATAAAATTAAACAGGTTTCGAGAAAGTCATTTAACCAAATAAAAGTAAAATTAATATTCAATTTTTTTTTTATTATTCATGTACGGTGAGCCAAAATCAAAACCTGCATTAATTCAAAAACGTTCAAAAATAAAAAAAAAAACAAGTTTTTTGAACTGAAAGTAAGGAACGACATTAAAACTTAAAACTAACAGAAATTATTCTGTATATGAAAGGGGCTGTCCCCTCCTCAACGCCTCGCTCTTTACGCCAAAGTTTGACTTTCTCACAACTCTATTTTTTTTTAAACAATGAAAAACTTTAGGGATATATGGCACCCCCTTCCTGGAAATGTCCCTTCCCCCAAGGAAACATACTCCATGGAAATATCCTCCGACGTAACAAAGGGGGCCAAGTTGCCCTCCAATTTTTTTTGTTACTTAAAAAGGGTACTAGAACTTTTAATTCCCGTTCGAATGAGCCCTCTCACGATATTCTACGACTACTGTATCGATACGATGACCCCTGGAAAAAAAAAAATAATAAACACACATCCGTGATCTTTCTTCTGGCAAAAAATACAAAATTACAAATTTTTGCTGATAGGAGCTTTAAACATCTACAGTAGGGTTTTGTGCTTTGCTGAATTTTAAGGTTTGATTTTCATTAAGTTAATTTTAAAAGCGACCCGGCTCAATGGTAACCGAAACTCTATAAAATGGGATTTTGATACCAATAGATACATACAAGGAATCAGATTTTAATGCTGATTTTAAATATACAAGTTTCATCAAGTTTAATCTTACCCATCAAAAGTTACGTGCCTGAGAAAATTTGGCTGATTTTCGAAAAAAGGGGGAAAGACCCCGTAAAAGCTATAGAACCTTAATGAAAATTACACCTTCGGATTCAGCGTATCAGAGAACCCTACTATAGAGGTTTCAAGCTCCTATCTATAAAAATACGGTATTTTGTATTTTTTGTTAGAAGAAACATCACGGATGAGCGTTTATTTGTTTGTTTTTTTTCCAAGGGTGATTGTATCGACCCGGTGGTCCTATAATATCGTGGGAGGGCTCATTAGAACGGAAATCAAAAGTTCTAGTGCCCTTTTTAAGTGACCGAAATAATGGAGGGCAACTAGGCCCCCTCCCACGCTCATTTTTTCCCAAAGTCACTCGATCAAAATTTTGAGATTGCCATTTTGTTCAGCATGGTCGAAAATATGACAAATATGTATTTTAGGATGACTTAGTCCCCCGAATTCTCCGGGGGGAGGGCTGAAAGTTATGAACTCTACCCAATGTTAACATATAGTATTGGTTATTGGGAAGTATATAGAAGTTTTGAATAGGGGCTTTTTTCTGGTAGTGGGGGGGGTCCGGGGTTATGTTGGAGGATCTGTCCATGAAGGAAGTTTTCATGGGGGAAGGGAAATTGCTATGAAGGTGGCGCCAGACTTGCCAGCATTATTAAAAAAAAGATCAGAAATTAAATATAAGAAAAAACAAGTTTTTCAATTGAAAGTAAGCAGCAACATCGAAACTTAAAACGAACAGAAAATATTAGCTATATGATTAGGTTCACCCCCCTAGTCAATACCTCGCTCTTTAAGCCAAACATTTTTAGTACTTTCATAAGAGCTATTTAGTCTAATTAACGGCCTTTGTGATTAAGAGGTCATTTTTAAAGAATTGGAAAAAAATTCGAACTTTAGCTTAAAGAGCAAGGTATTGACTAGGGGTCAAACCCCCTAATATACGTATTAAAAATATATGAATATAGAAGTTCGATTCGTAAGTTAATTCGTAAGTTGCGTATATTTATTACTAATAAAAATGTCCGTAAATAAAATTAAACAAGTTTCGAGAAAGGCATTTAACCAAATAAAAGTAAAATTAATATGCAAATGTTGCTTTGATTATTCGGCCTTTGTGATTAAGGGGTCATTTTTAAAGAATTGGAACAAAATTCGAACTTTAGCTTAAACAGCAAGGTATTGACTTGGGGGTGAAACCCATAATATACTTATTAAAAATATATGAATATAGATTTTCGATACGTAAGTTATTTCGTAAATTACGTATATTTATTACTAATAAAAACGTCCGTAAATAAAATTAAACAAGTTTCGAGAAAGCAATTTAACCAAATAAAAGTAAAATTAATATGCAAATTTTGTTTTAATTATTCATGTACGGTGAGCCAAAATCAAAACTTGCATTAATTCAAAAAATTTCAAAAATTAAATAAAAAACCAAGTTTTTTTTTAACTGAAAGTAAGGAACGACGTTAAAACTTAAAACGAACAGAAATTATTCCGTAAATGAAAGGGGCTGTCCCCTCCTCAACGCCTCGCTCTTTACGCCAAAGTTTAACTTTCTCACAAATAAATTTTTTTTAAACAATAAAATTTTGTTTCAATTGCAAATTTTGTTTTAATTAACTTTAACGAAAATCACACCATCAGATTCAGCTTATCAGATTCAGCTCAAAGAACACTATTAAAGAAGTTTCAAACTCCTATCTGCAAAAATGTGGAATTTTGCATTTTTAATTAACTTTAACGAAAATCGAACCATCACATTCAGTTTATCAGAGAACCCTATTAAAGGAGTTTCACGCTTCTATCTGCAAAAATTTGGAAATTTAAATTTTTGCTCGAAAAAAGATCACTATGCGTGTTTTTTTTTTTCAGGGGTAATCGTTTCGACCCAGTGGTCATAGAATATTGTGAGAGGGCTCATTCGAACGGAAATTAAAAGTTCTAGTGCCCTTTTTAAGTGACCAGCCAAAATCAAAGCTGCATTAATTCAAAAACGTTCAGAAATTAACTAAAAAAAAACAAGTTTTTTTAACTGAAAGTAAGGAACGACATTAAAATTTAAAACGAACAGAAATTATTCCGTATATGAAAGGGACTTTCCCTTCCTCAACACCTCGCTCTTTACGCTAAAGTTTGACTCAGTCTCACAACTTTATTTTTTAAAACAATAAAAACTTTCCGTAAATTTCCGTAACTTTCCTGATATTGATATTATGATATTATAAACCTGATATTAATATTATTGAGATATTGAGACTAGGCTTAATTCGAAAGATATGGCATTGGTGCCATTTTGATAACCTGGATGCACTTAAACCCTTTTGATCCAATTCACTAGTGGTAATAGTAACAATAGTTGTAGCAGTAGTAGTAGTTACAAGTAGCCACACTTGCAGTTACAAGTAGTCAAAGTCACTTGTAGCCGCAGTCGTAGTCACATGTAGTCACTGTCAGTGTGCCAAGTATTCACAGTAAGTGTTGCAAGTAGTTGTAGTCACAGTTGTATGTAGTTGCAGACGCAGTTAGTCATTGCAATCAATATCGCATGTAGTCTAAATCGCAGTTCCAGGTCGTGACAGCCGCAGTCAAAAGCAGTAGGAGTCACAGTCCCAAATAGTTGGAATTGCAGTCGTAAGTAGTCACAAACGCAAGCAGTCACAGAGGTAAGCAGTCGCAGTAGCAGTAGTAGTAGTAGTTGTAGCACAAGCAGTAGTTGTACTAGCGCTGAACGGTTCAATTTAGTACCCTCAGCCGTTCCAGAGGTACTGCTGATACTTCCTTCTAATAACCTGTATGCATATAAAGCGTTTTGATTTTGTTCAACGTACATCTCGAAATCCTCTGAAAGTTTCACATTAATGCCCTTAGCCATTCCAGATATATTGCCGATACACCCTTTTAATATCCAAACTTAATTAAAAATCACCCTCAACCCTCCCAGGAATCCCCAACTTATACCTTTATCCGTTCCAAATATACAGCACATAGCCCTTATAACAAGCTTGGACAGATATGGTGTCTCTTGATTTACTTCATCAATAGTAATTATTTTATTTATGATAGTTTTACAAATGTTTGCCTTTAATTCTGCTCATTTTTGTTTAAAAAAATCATTTTTTTGGTTTAATGTAGCTCTTTTCTTTTCTTTGAAAAAACTCTTGTGTGAGGAAAGTATTTATAAAGCAACTTTTATTTGTTTTTGTCAATTTCTGAAAAGAATATTTTAAATTTTTGCGGTTTTTCTCTATTGGAATCCGGATTTGGGCTAACTATTTATTATAAGGACAAATTTTGTCGTAATTATAGTGTCTTTAATATGTCGGACAAAACATTGCAACTATTTATAGTAATAGTTATACTTGTAACGTTTTGGATTGATGTTTACAGGGAAAAGTACTAAAATATGTGGATTTAGAATCAGCATAATATTTGGGTTTCTATAAGGCTCATGGAACAACAGCCCTTATCACGTTAAACCCTTGGGTACATACAAATATTTATCAAATATCCCCCTCCACATGTCCTGAAAGTTTTAACTTAATTTCCTTAGCCTTTTCTGAGATATCACAGATAAACTCTTTTGATAACCTTGGATGCACATAGTGAATTTTGATTCAAGTTAATTTCCCAATCAACATGCCCTGACAATTTTAACTTATTACCTTTAGCCATTCCTGGGATATCGCAGATATGCCCTTTAGATAAAACTGGATGCAAATAGTGCCTTTTAGTTTAGTTTAGCATCCCGAAAAATATTACCCATATTCCCTGGACAAATCTTTGACTAACTCCCCCTCAAACATTTGTGTATTCTCTTATGTCTAAAAGCCTTATTCTGCTTAATCTGCAGTTTCCCCTCAGTTGATAGACTGTTTGCCAGTTTTTATTTCAAAATAAGCTTCCACTTCTTAATCAATAAACTCTGTGATCAAATTATCTGGGGAGTAACGAGAAGCTCTTCAATAAGAAGAAAAAAGCACATATATTAATATGTAGATGTGTTGATTAGACAGTCCTACAAGCAATCAATAGAGATGCCCTACTCATCCTTTCATAACAAGGGAATTTCCTTAGGCTCAATTACTCCCTCTTCCAAAATCAACAAAGGATGAAGATAACCTATTTGGACTTTTGCCAAGACCAGTTTCACAATATCCTTCCCTTAAATATCGAATGAACGAGCAATAAGGACATTAGTTTTCTAAAAGGAAAATTTTAAGTTGAAAAGATCTTAATAAAAGGCAAAGTAAATGCGAGATGGAATAAAACAAAAATCAGTTGAAGGATAGTACAAAATGATATAAGAAGTTAAGAGTTACTATACTGGTCACTCGTATTCGAAGTGTGGAAGCCATATAGGCTGGTGATGTCTCTTCGGCGAATCCTAATAAACAATATATGACCATTAAATGTGTTTCTTCATCTACGTCCATTTTTATTAAAAATAATATTCCCTTGTATAGGGTTTTACATTGTTGTATTCAGTTCAATATTGAAACTTCTTAATCACGAATTATATCCAAATTTATTTTTAATTATTTGCATCGGCTTATCCATGGATGTTGTGCTGTTTTTAGCTAGTTTGCTTTGATGCAACTAGCATAATCTAATTTGATCATGCGAGAGTAGATCCTCATAAGCTATAAGCTTGTTGTAGTCAAACCGTTCATGGCACAAAACTCAAGTAAAGAATGACCCTTGTCAATAGAAACCGAAACTCTAAAAACAAAAATTTTGACATCAATATATGCATTGAACAGACATGCTGTTAATGCCGATTCCAAATATTTAAAATTAAGTAATCTCAAGTTCAACCATCCAACATTATTAACGAAAAAATTCGTACAATTTTAGGGTAAAAACAGGGAAAAAAACCTTCAAAACTGGTATTGCATCGGTGAAAATTTGATAGATGTTTCTACCCAAAACGAACAGAAATTAACATAAGTTGGGCTCAAAACCTTTATGCCTTAACAAGGCCAGAACATAATTTGCACTTTACTGAAAAAAATATAAATGTTTTTACTTTTATAAATTTAACAAATCAAATACTATTAACCTTTTGAATACTAAATATCAGTATATGTATATTAAACTGACAATGTACATTCATTTGAATTTTCTTCAGTAAAGTGCAAATTATGTTCAGGCCTTGGGAAGGCATAAAGGTTTTGAGCCCAACTTATGTTAATCTCTGCTCGTTTTGAGTTTGACTCGGTTATTTATTATAAATTCTGTTCGTTTTGGTTTCATTTATTTATCGATGCTGATTTGTGGTAGTTCCACGCTTGGTAGATTACTTGATTTTATTTTTGCCCATTTTTTGTTTAATGGAGTTCTTTACTTTTCTTTAAAAAACTTATTTTGTGGAAGAAGTTTGTTTTAATTAATTTCTGTTCGTTTTATATCGAAATATTCTTTTCAGGGAAAAAGTAAATAATACTTAAAATCTTTTAGTTTTTTTAAGAATTTACATTTTTGCCTGCTATTTGTGTGCTGGAGAAAAATTTTCAGCAATTTTTAACAACATACACCCTTTTAAAAATCTGGACACAAATAGTAGTGTTTAATTTAGTTTAATACCTCCTCTAGTTGACCTGAAATGGAAAACTTGATACCATTCGCAAAAAAAATCTGTTTACTTCCTTTGATTGCTTGGATACACTTATGCTATTTTGATTTGGTTAAATTTTCAGAGCAGAAGTAGCCACGAAAGTTTAAACTTATTACCCCCAGTCGTTCTTGGGATACTGCTGAGATGCCTTATTGGAAATTAGCATTAACACAGTGCATTTTGCTTTAATCTTATGGCACCATTTAGTTTTTAAAAATAAAGGAAAATGGGTGGGTGGGGGTGGGAGGGGGATTAGTTTCCCTCCAATCACTTTCGACTGTTAAAAAGGGCATCAGCACTTTCTATTTTCAATTGAATGAGCCCTTTACGAAGTTCCTATGAAAACTCCCTCGATACGAAGTGCCCTGTTCCAAACAACAACAACAACCAAATAATACATTATACCCACATCGATCTTTACCATAAAAATGTCAAAACTTCCAGTCACTTTCGACTATTAAAAAGGGCATCAGCCCTTTGTATTTTCAATCGAATGAGCCCTTTTCGAAGTTCCTACGACAACTCCTTCGATACAAAGTGCCCTGGTCTAAACAACAACAAAATAATACATTATACCCACATCGATCTTTACTATAAAAATGTCAAAACTTCCAATCACTTTCGACTATTAAAAAGGGCTCTAGACCTTTCGATTTCCAAACGAGTGACCCCTTTTTGAGTTTCTACAACTATAAACACTTTATATGTCCCCAGGGCATAACTTAGAACCCTTACCCTAAGGGCTGTGAGGGTGGTTGTCATCCTCTAAGACCTAATTTCAAGAACTTTCAAACTATGTTAAACAAAATGGCTACCTCAAAATTATGATTTGATGTATCTGGGAAAATGGTGGGGGTGAGAGGGGAGTTAGTCGCTCTCCAATCACTTTCAACTGTTAAAAAAGACACTAGCCCTTTCAATTTCCTACCAAATGAGCCCTTTTGAAGTTTGTACAACGCTTTCAATAAAAACCTAATATGCTCCAAGGGCATAACTTACAACCCGGGCCCTGAGGGCTGGGGGGGGGGGAATGTTAACCACAAAGACATAATATACAGAACTTTAAAAAATATTGAACAAAATGGCTATCTCAAAATTTTGATTGGATGTGGTTGGGAAAAGCGTGGGGGTGAGAGGGGGTTAGTTACCCTCCAATCACTTTCAACTATTAAAAAGGACACTAGCCCTATCAATTTCCAATCGAATAAAGCTCTTTTGAAGTTTTTACGACAACTCAATCTATAAAAACCATATATGCCCCCAGGGAATAGCTTACAACTTTTGCCCTTAGGGCTCTGAGGGGTTTGTCATCCTCAAATACATAATTTCAAGAACTTTTAACTATATTGGACAAAATGACTATATTTAATCTTTGATTGAATGTTTTTGGGGAAATGGGGGGTGTTAGAGGGGGGTTAATTACTCTCCGCTCACTTTCGACTATTAAATTGGGCAATTTCAATTTTCAATCAAATGAGCCCGTTTTGAAATTTCTAAAACAACTTTCTATATAAACCTTATATGTCCCCAGGGCATAACTTACAATGTTTGCACTCAGGGCTCTGATAGGGTTATCACTCTAAAATACCTAATTTCCAGAACTTTCGACTACGTTGAACAAAATGGATATCTCAAAATTTTCGTTGGATGTATTTGGGGAAATGGTGGGCGTGAAAGGGGGGTTAGTTGCCCTTCAAGCCCTTTCGACTATTAAAAGGGCACTAGCCCTTTCAATTTCCAATTGAATGAGTCCTTTTTGAAGTTTCTACCACATGGCTTTTTAAAAAACCTTATATGCCCCCAGGGCATAACTTACGACCCTTGCCCTGAGGGCTGTGGGGATAGAAGGGTTGTCATACTTAAAGACCTAATTTCCAAAACTTTCAACTACGTTGAATAAAATGATATCTAAAAATTTTGATACGACATGTTTGGGGAAAAGGTGGGCATGAGAGGGGATTTATTTGCCCTCAAATCCCTTTCAAGACTATTAAAAAGGGCACTAGCCCTTTGAACTTCCAATCGAATGAGCCCTTTTTAAGTTTCTACGACAAAGATTTCAATAAAAACTTATATGCCCCCAGGGCATAACTTATAACCCTTGCCCTGAAGACTGGGGGGGGAGGGGGGAGTGTTCTGATCAAAGGTATAATTTCATGAACTTTAAACTGTGTGGAAAAAAATGGCTATCTCAAAAATTTTGATTGGATGTTTTTGGGGAAATGGTGGGCGTGGAAGGGGTGTTAGTTGCCTTCCAATCACTTTTGACTAATAAAAAGGGCACTAGCCATTTCAATTTCCAAATTAATGAGCCCTTTTTGAAGTTTCTACGACAGCGCGTTCTATAGAAACGCTTATATGCCCCAATGGCATAACTTACAACCCTTGCCCTGAGAGCTGTGGAGGTGAAGGGGTTGTCATTCTTAAAGACCTAATTTCAAAAACTTCCAACTACGTTAAATAAAATTGCTATCTAAAAATTTTGATTGGATGTGTTTGGGGAGAAGGTGGGCGTGAGAGGGGGGTTAGTTGCCCTCAAAACACTTTCGAGACTATTAAAAAGAGCACTAGAGCTTTGAATTTCCAATCGAATGAGCCCCTTTTCAAGCTTCCAGGACAACACTTTCAATAAAAGTTTTTATATACACCCAGGGCAAATCTTAGAACTCTGGCCCTGAGGTTGTGGGGAAGGAAGGGTTGTCATACTTAAAGACCTAATTTCCAAAACTTTCAACTACGTTGATTAAAATGGCTATCCAAAGTTTTGATTCGAGATATTTGGGGAAAAGGTAGGCGTGAATAACTTTCGAGACTATTAAAAAGGGCACTAGCCCTTTGAATTTGCAATCGAATGAGCCCTTTTTAAGTTTCTACGACAAAGATTTTAATAAAAACTTATATGCCCCCAGGGCATAACTTATAACCCTTGCCCTGAAGACTGTGGGGGGAGTGTTCTGATCAAAGGTATAATTTCCTGAATTTTGAACTGTTTGGAAAGAAATGGCTATCTCAAAAATTTGATTGGATGTGTTCGGGGAAATGGTGGGCGTGGAAGGGGTGTTAGTTGCCTTACAATCACTTTCGACTGATAAAAAGGGCACTAGCCGTTTCAATTTCCAATCGAATGAGCCCTTTTTGAAGTTTCTACGACAGCGCGTTCTATAGAAACCATATATGCCCCAAGGGCGTAACGTACAACCCTTGCCCTGAGAGCTGTGGGGGTGAAGGGGTTTTCATTCTTAAAGACAAAATTTCCAAAACTTTCAGCCACGTTGAATAAAATGGCTATCTAAAAATTTTGATTAGATGTGTTTGGGGAAAAGGTGGGCGTGAGAGGGGGGTTATTTGCCCTAAACAAAGAGCACTCACTATTAAAAACCCTTTTGAATTTCCAATTGAATGAGCCCTTTTTCAAGTTTCCAGGACAACACTTTCAATAAAAACTTTTTATATGTTCCCAGGGCAAATCTTAGAACCCTTGCCCTGAGGGCTTTGGGGGGGGGGGGGTTGTCATCTACAAAGACCTAATTTCCAGAACTTTCTACTACGTTGAACATAATAGCTATCTGAAATTTTTCATTTGATGTGTTTGGGGGAATGGTGCGCGTGAGAGAGTGGTTAGTTGCCCTCCAATCACTTTTGACTATTAAAAAGGGCACTAGCCTTCTCAATTCGCAATTGAATGAGCCCCTTTTGAAGTTTTTATGACAACTCTATCTATAAAAACCATATAGGCCCCCAGGGCATAACTTACAACCTTTATCCTGGGGACTCTGGAGGGTTTGCCATCCTTAAATAAATAATTTCAAGAGCTTTCAGCTACGTTGAACAAAATGGCTATCTCTAAACTTTGATTGAGTGTGCTTGGGGAAATGGTGGGCGTGAGAGGAGGGCTGGGTCAATTATTCTCCACTCACTTTCGACTATTAAAAAGGGCAATTTAAATTTCCAAACAAATGAGCCCTTTTTGAAATTTTTACAACAACTTTCTATGTAAACCTTATATGCCCCCAGGGCATAACTTACAACCCTTGCACTGAGAGCTCTGAGGGGGTTATCATCCTAAAAGACCCGTTATGCCCCCAGGGCATAACGTACAACCCTTGTCCAAAGGGCTGTGGGGGAATGTCCTCCTAAAAAAACATAATTTCTATCTGGAAATCAACAACGCTGAACAAAATGGCTATCTAAAAATGTTGATTGAATGTGATTGGGGAAAAGGTGGGCGAGAGAGGGGGGTTAGTTGCCCTCAAATCACTATTAAAAAGGGCCCTAGACTTTTGAATTTCCAATCGAATGAGCCCTTTTTCAAGTTTCTACGACAAAGATTTCAATAAAAACTTATATGCCCCTAGGACATAACTTACAACCCTTGCCTTGAAGACTATGGGGGGAATGTCCTGCTCAAAGGTATAATTTCCTGAACTTTAAACTGCGTGGAACAAAAAGACTATTTCAAAATTTTGATTGGATGTGTTTGGGGAAATGGTGGGCGTGGAAGGGGTTAGTTGCCTTCCAATTACTTTCGACTATTAAAAAAGGACATTAGCCATTTCAATTTCTAATTGAATGAGCCGTTTTTAAAGTTTTTACGACAATACGTTCAATAAAAACCTTATATGCCCCCAGGGCATAACTTACAACACTTGGCCTTAGGGCTTTGAGGGGGTTTTCATTCTCAAAGACCACATTTCCAGAACTTAAAACTACGTTGAATAAAATGGCTATCTCAAAATTTTGATTAGATGTGTTTGGGGAAAACATGGGCGTGAGAGGGGGATTAGTTGCCCTCCAATCACTTTCGACTATTAAAAAGGGCACTAGTCCTATCAATTTCCAATTGAATGAGCCCCTTCTTAAGCTTTTACGACAACTCTATTTATAAAAACCTTATATGCCCCCAGGGCAAAACTTACAACCTTTGCCCTAGGGGCTCTGGGGGGTTTGTCATCCTTAAATACATAATTTCCAGAACTTTCAACTACGTTGAACAAAAGTCTCTAAAGTTTGATTGAATGTGTTTGGGAAAATTGTGGGCGTGAGAGGGGGATTAATTACTCTCCACTCACTTTCGACTATTAAAAAGGGCAATTTCAATTTCCAATCAAATGAGCATTTTTTTGAAATTTCTAGAACAAATTTCTATATAAACCTTA
Source organism: Artemia sp. Qi Xiang Cuo (assembly GCF_049724085.1). NCBI lineage: Eukaryota > Metazoa > Arthropoda > Branchiopoda > Anostraca > Artemiidae > Artemia > Artemia sp. Qi Xiang Cuo. Next base: position 75,147,740 of record NC_142801.1, on the reverse strand, counting down.
TATGTCCCCAGGGCATATCTTACAACCTTTGCACTCAGGGCTCTGATGGGGTTATCACCCTAAAATACCTAATTTCCAGAACTTTCGACTACGTTGAACAAAATGGATATCTCATAATTTTCATTGGATGTATTTGAGGAAATGGTGGGCGTGAAAGGGGGGTTAGTTGCCCTTCAATCATTTTCGACTATTAAAAGGGCACTAGCCTTTCAATTTCCAATTGAATGAGCCCTTTTATAGTTTTTACAACATCGCTTTCTATAAAAACCTTATATGGCCCCAGGGCATAACTTACGACCCTTGCCCTGAGGGCTGTGGGGATGGAAGGGTTGTCATACTTAAAGAACTAATTTCCAAAACTTTCAACTACGTTGAATAAAATGGTCATCTAAAAATTTTGATTCGACGTGTTTGGGGAAAATGTGGGCGTGAAAGGGGGGTTATTTGCCCTCAAATCACTTTCGAGACTATTAAAAAGGGCACTAGCCCTTTGAATTTCCAATCGAATGAACCCTTTTAAAGTTTCTACGACAAAGATTTCAATAAAAACTTATATGCCCCCAGGGCCAAACTTATAACCCTTGCCTTGAAGACTGTGGGGGGAATGTCCTGCTCAAAGGTATAATTTCCTGAACTTTAAACTGCATGGAACAGATTGGCTATCTCAAAATTTTGATTGGACGTGTCTGGGGAAGTTCTGGGCGTGGAAGGGGTGTTAGTTGCCTTCCAATTACTTTCGACTTTTAAAAACAGCACTAGCCATTTCAATATCTAATTGAATGAGCCCTTTTTGGAGTTTCTACGACAATGCGTTCTATAAAAACCTTATATGCCCCCAGGGAATGACTTACAACCCTTACTTGCCCTGAGGGCTGATGGGGAGTTGTTATCCTCAAAGACCTAATTTACCGAACTTAAAACTACGTTGAACAAAATGGCTATCTCAAAATTTTGATTGGATGTGTTCGAGGAAAAGGTGGGCGTAAGAGGGGGATTAGTTGCCTTCCAATTACTTTCGACTATTAAAAAGGGCACTAGCCCTTTGAATTTCCAATCGAATGAGACTTTTTTAAAGTTTCTACGACAACGCCTTCTATAAAAACCTTATATGCCCACACGGCATAACTAACAACCCTTGCCCTGAAGGGTGTGAGGAGTGTCCTCCTCAAAAACACAATTTCTATCTGAAAATCAACTCCGCTGAACAAAATGGCTATCTCAAAATTTTGATTGGATGTGTTTCAGGAAATGGTGGGCGTGGAAGGGGTGTTAGTTGCCCTCAAATCACTTTCGACTATTAAAAAGGGCCCTAGACCTTTGAATTTCCAATCGAATGAGCCCTTTTTCAACTTTCTACGACAAAGATTTCAATAAAAACACATATACCCCCAGGGCATAACTTACAACCCTTGCCTTGAAGACTGGGGGGGGAGTGTCCTGCTCAAAGGTATAATTTCCTGAACTTTAAACTGCGTGGAACAAAAAGGCTATCTCAAAATTTTGAGTGTATGTTTTTGGGGAAATGGTGGACGTGGAAGGGATGTTATTTACCCTTCTACCACTTTCGACTATTAAAAACGGCATTAGCGGTTGCAGTTTCCAGTCAACTGAGTCCTTTTTGAAGTTTCTACGACAACGCGTTTTATACAAAACTTATATGCACCAAGGGCATAAATTACAACCCTTGGCCTGAGGGATTTGAGGGGGTTGTCATACTAAAAGACCTAATTTACAGAACTTAAAACTACGTTGAATAAAATGGCTATCTCAAAATTTTGATTAGTTGTCCTCCAATCACTTTAGACTATTAAAAAGGGCACTAGCCCTATCAATTTCCAATTGAATGAACCCCTTTTTAAGCTTTTACGACAACTCTGTTTATAAAAACCTTATATGCCCCCAGGGCATAACTTACTACCTTTGCCCTGGGGGCTCTGCGGGGTTTGTCATCCTCAAATACATAATTTCCAGAATTTTCAACTACGTTGAACAAAATGGTTATCTCTAAACTTTGATTGAATATGTATGGGGAAATGGTGGGCGTGAGAGGGGGGTTAATTACTCTTCACTCACTTTCGACTATTAAAAAGGGCAATTTCAATTTCCAATAAAATGAGCCCGTTTTGAAATTTCTACAACAACTTTCTATATAAACCTTATACGTCACCAGACAACCTTTGCACTTAGGGCTCTGATGGGGTTATCACCCTAAAATACCTAATTTCCAGAACTTTCGACTACGTTGAAAAAAATAGATATCTCAAAATTTTCATTGGATGTATTTGGGGAAATGGTGGGCGTGAAGGGAGGTTAGTTGCCCTTCAATCACTTTCGACTATTAAAAGGGCACCATCCTTTCAATTTCCAATTGAATGAGCCCTTTTTGCAGTTTTTACAACATCGTTTTCTAGAAAAACCTTATATGCCCCCAGGGCAAGACTTACGACCCTTGCCCTGAGGGCTGTGGGGATGGAAGGGTTGTCATACTTAAAGAACTAATTTCCAAAACTTTCAACTACGTTGAACAAAATGGCCATCTAAAAATTTTGATTCGACGTTTTTTGGGAAAAGGTGGGCATGAGGGGGGTTATTTGCCCTCAAATCACTTTCGAGACTATTAAAAAGGGCACTAGTCCTTTGAATTTCCAATCGATTGAGCCCTTTTTAAGTTTCTACGACAACGATTTCAATAAAAAATTATATGCCCCCAGGGCCTAACTTATAACCATTGCCTTGAAGACTGTGGGGGGAATGTCCTGCTCAAAGGTATAATTTCCTAAACTTTAAGCTGTGTGGAATAAAATGGCTATCTCAACATTCTTACTGGATATATTTGGAAAAATGATGGGTGCGGAAGGGGCGCTAGTTCCTCTCTAATCACTTTCGAAATTGAGAAAGGCCAGTAGCCATTTGCGCTTTTAATTGAATAAGCATTACTTTAATTTTCTATGACAATGCTTTCTATAAAAACCTTATATGCCCCCGGGGCATAACATACAACACTTGCCTTGAGGGCTGTGAGGGGGTTGTCATCCTCAAAAACCTAATTTTAAGAACTTAAAACTACGTTGAATAAAATGGCTATCTCCAAAATTTTGATTGGATGTGTTTGAGGAAAAGGTGGGCGTAAAAGGGAGAGTAGTTGCCCTCCAATCACTTTCGACTATTAAAAAGGGCACTAGCCATTTGAATTTCCAATCGAATGAGACTTTTTTAAAGTTTCTACGACAACGCCTTCTATAAAAACCTTATATGCCCTCGGGGCCTAACTTATAATCCTTGCCCTAAAAGGTGTGAGGAGTGTCCTTCTCAAAAATATAATTTCTATCTGGTGATCAACTACGCTGAACAAAATGGCTATCTAAAAATTTTGATTGGATGTCTTTCAGGAAATGGTGGGCGTGGAAGGGGTGTTAGTTGCCCTCAAATCACTTTCGACTATTAAAAAGGGCCCTAGACCTTTGAATTTCCAATCGAATGAGCCCTTTTTCAACTTTCTAGGACAAAGATTTCAATAAAAATCTTATATGATCCCAGGTAATAACTTATAACTCTTGCCTTGAAAACGGTGGGAGAGTTTCGCTGTTCAAAAGTATACTTTCTCGAACTTTAAACTGCGTTAAACAAAATGCCTATCTATAATTTTTGATTAGTTGAGTCTTGGGAAATGGTGGGCGTGGAAGTGGTGCTAGTTGCCTTCCAATTACTTTTCACTATTAAACAGGGCACTAGCCCTTCCATTTTCCAATCGAATGAGTCCTTTTTGAAGTACCTACAAAAATGCTTTCAATATAATCCTTATATGCCCCTAGGGCATAACATAAAGCCCTTGCCTTAAGGGCTGTGAGGGGGTTTTCATGGTCAAAGACCTAATTTACAGAACTTAAAACTACGTTGAATAAAATGGCTATCTCAAAATTTTGATTAGATGTGTTTGGGGAAAAGGTGGGCGTGAGAGGGGGTTAGTTGCCCTCCAATCACTTTCGACTGTTAAAAAGGGCACTAGCCCTATCAATTTCCAATTGAATGAGCCCCTTTTTAAGCTTTTACGACAACTCTATTTATAAAAACCTTATATGTCCCCAGGGCATAACTTACAACCTTTGCCCTGGGGCTCTGGGGGGTTTGTCATCCTCAATTACATAATTTCCAGAACTTTTAGCTACGTTGAACAGGCTATCTCTAAACTTTGATTGAATGTGTTTGGGGAAATGGTGGGCATGAGATGGGGGTTAATTACTCTCCACTCACTTTCGACTATTAAAAAGGGCAATTTCAATTTCCAATCAAATGAGCCCGTTTTTAAATTTCTACAACAACTCTCTATATAAACCTTATATGTCCCCAGGGCATAACTTACAACCTTTGCACTCAGGGCTCTGATGGGGTTATCACCCTAAAATACCTAATTTACAGAACTTTCGACTACGTTGAAAAAAATGGATATCTCAAAATTTTTATTGGATGTATTTGGGGAAATGGTGGTTGTGAAAGGGGGGTTAGTTGCCCTTCAATCACTTTCGACTATTAAAAGGGCACTAGCCTTTCAATTTCCAATTGAATAAGCCCTTTTGCAGTTTTTACAACATCGCTTTCTATAAAAACCTTATATGCCCCCAGGGCATAACTTACGACCCTTGCCCTGAGGACTGTGGGGATGGAAGGGTTGTCATACTTAAAGAACTACTTTCCAAAACTTTCAACTACGTTGAATAAAATGGCTATCTAAAAATTTTGATTGGATGTGTTTTGGGAAAAGGTGGGCGAGAGAGGGGTGTTATTTGCCCTCAAATCACTTTCGAGACTATTAAAAAGAGCACTAGCCCCTTGAATTTCCAATCGATTGAAAAGATGAAGTTACAAAGCTTAAACTTGGCCTAGTAAAAGAAATAGAGAAAAAACTTTAGAAAAAAGTTGTTTCCGTGACGGGAGTAGCAGGCTCATCGCAACAAGCAGCTCTGAACCCTGAACTGATTGTTTTGGAAATTTATGATTCGATCACGCTAGAATACAAAGTAAAGTTTGTGAAAATAGAAAAACTGTTTTCATCGCTGGATAGCCAGATTCAGTCATTAGAGCTTCGAGTGGCTAATTTTGAGGAAAAGATAGACAATTACGAACAGAAGCGTCTGCTTGTTTCTTTATATTTTGTTGGAGTGAAGCTGGACCCATAAACTACCTGGGTACTACTGTTCTTGACATAGTAAAGAGAATGGGTGTAAATGTCCAGAAAGAGCAGTTGTTGTCCGTAAACCGTTTTAGACTTCCGAACCCTTCCCAGAATATCCAGACACTTACGACTGTTGCGCCAGTTCTCGTTAAATTTGCAACTAAAGATACGGCGTATAATATTTTCAGAGCGAAATCAAAGCTGGCGAAATCAGGTGTATTCGTCACTGAATATCTTACGAAAATGAAAAAAGCGATTTTTGAAGGTGCGAGAAACAGATATGGTGTAAAAAAACGTGTGGTCTGATCGTGGCCGTGTTTACAAACGTGAGCAGGGTGATAGCCACCCAACACGAATCTGCTCACTTGTTGACACTCTTTAGTGTTTTAGTAAAGTTGATTATTTGTGTTTTTTTTTTATTTGTTTTTTCTTTCTTTTTTTTCTCTTTTTTTTTTTTTTTTTTTTTTTTTTTTTTTTTATAGAAAAGAGAAATTATTTTATTTCCTTACTTATGTTGAATGATTTTCTTCATTGAATAGATTTATGCGTAATCCGCTCTGTATTGAAGATCATTTAGAGGCTCAAATTGGAAATGATGATTTGCCTATTATTAATTCAAAGCCTCTTCGTGAGAGTTCTTATATATTGCCGTCGCAAGTTAGTGGAGACATGACGCTGTGTCTTTGCACGTGGAATTGACACCTTACTACGGGGTATTTAGATGTTCTGCAGATGATTGAGATATCTTCTTCAAAATTTGATATAATGGGTATTTGTGAAACTTTTTTGAGTTCTGACCAATCTCTCTCGGCTTTTTCTTTTCCAGGATATGATTTTGAGGTAAGGAACCGATCAACTATGAACCGAGGAGGCCTGGTATTTTTGATTAAAAAAAATATGAAGTATATGGTGAGGGAGGATTTGGGTGTATGGATAAAAGGTAAGATTAAAAGTTTTTGGTTGGAATTAGAAATTGGAAAAAGGAAAGTCTTAATTAGTGTGGTGTATGAGCCCCACAGTACTCGCCTGGATGAGTTTGTAGCAGGTTTTAATGAGTTGATGAGGTTGGTTTCGTCTACAAGCATGGATTTTTTTTGTATGGGTGATTTTAACTATAATCTTTTAGATCTTTCAGGTGATAATTTGGATTTTTTTAATTATATGATTTCAAGTGAACTTTACCCTTTAACTTGTGTACCTACCCGAATCTCTACTCATTCTGCAACCTTAATTGATAACGTCTTCGTGGGACCTAGCTATTTGAGTCAAAGCTATTCAGATGTGATAGTATATCCAGGCTCGGATCATCTCACGGTAATTGCTCATGTGACGTGTCTTAGAAAACGACGTATCCCGGCAAAAAAAATACTGACACGTGAGCTGAAAAAGCAAAATTTGAATAGCTTTGCCGAAGTGTTGAGCTGTATCAAGTGGGACTCAGTCCTGGGGATTTCTGGTGATTCTTCTCTAGCGTACAATCAGTTCATGTATATTTTCCAACCGATTTATGAGAAAACATGCCCCTTGCGCTTGACCAAACAAAAGAGGGACTATCCCCGCAAGCCGTGGATTACGGAGGCAATAATAGACATGATAAAAAAAAGGAACTTGTTATATGAGCAATATCTTAATAGTCAGGATGACGCAGATTTTGCAGAATTCAAACGAGTGAGGAATAAGGCGAACAGTATGAGAAGGCAAGCAAAGAAGAAGTATTTTGAAGAAAAGTTTTCTGATAGTAAGGGAGATACCAAAGCCAGATGGCAGGTTATTAATGAGTTTATGGGAAATCAGAAAAGTAGTCAGCCGCCTTTCATTGATATAAACGGAAGTTTTGTGGGTGATAAAAATGTGGTCGGGACTCATTTTGGCCAGTTTTATTCTCAGGTTGGCTCGTCTGTTCAAGAGAGTGTAAGGGGGGACATGGAAAATTTTATTCGCGAGGAATTCGTGGACTCTCGGGGAGACACTGTTGAGTTCCAGTTTGAAAAGTGTACAAGTGATGAAGTGATTAAAATAGTGAACAATATAAAATCGAATTCTGCTGGGATAGATGGCGTGAATCTGAGAACTTTTAAAGCTGTGTTAATGTATATACTACCATGTATTCTCCATATTATCAATTTATCTATGGTAACGGAGACCTTTCCAGAAGCGTTGAAGCAAGCTAAAGTTATTCTGCTTTACAAAGGGGGTGCCAGGTCAGATGCTGGTAACTAGAGAACAATATCCATTCTCCCTTTACTGTAAAAAATTTTGGAAAAAGTGATTCATCGCCGTTTATATGACCATCTCACGAAACATAGCCTACTGAGTGATACTCAATTCGGGTTTCTATAAGGTCATTCCACTAGTCATGCTATTCATCTTGTTGATTTTGTAAATAATTGTTTAGTAAAAGGTGAAATCCCCCTAACAGTATTTTTTGATTTTAGGAAAGCATTTGACACGGTAAATTTTAAAATTTTATTGCAAAGATTAGAAAGCTTAGGTGTTAAAGGATTGAGTTTGAAGTGGTTTGAAAGTTATTTGTGTGGGAGGTCTATTAAAGTGATTATTGATGATGCTTTTTCTTACCCTTATCAAGTGTCGTGTGGTGTGACACAGGGATCGGTCCTTGGTCCACTTCTGTATCTGGTTTATGTGGATAGCATGAGGTTTTATCTTCCAGATTGTTGCTTAACGTCATTCGCTGATGACACTGCAGTTACGTTTTCTAGTCGTTGTTTGGATAGTCTTGTGTTGAAAGTGAATTGTGTTCTGAGGAATTCCCATGTTTTTACTAGTTTTAGTTTGTTATCAGTTAATGTTACTAAGACTAATTTTATTGTATATTCTAGAGTAGGCAAGCCCAGTGATATTGATGGTAGAATTCTGTTTAATAATAAGCTTGTAGTTCAAGTTCAAGAAATCCGGTACTTAGGTTTTTTCATTGATCGTAATTTTTCGGGGAAACGCCACAGTGATGTTGTTGCCACAAAGGTTGCACGTGGCCTTGGAGCGATTCGTCGTTTTAAAAATTTCTTACCTCAGAGAGTTTTATTGCTTTTATACCATGCTTTGATCCACCCATATGCTTCGTATGGCTGTATGTTATGGGCAAGTAATTTTTATGTGAATTTTAAACGTGTTCAGACTTTTCAAAATAGAGCGATGCGTCTTATTGGTGGGTATGTTGAAGGTGTAAATAACACTTCAGCTTGCTTCAACAAGTTGCAAGTGTTGAATGTAGGACAGCTAGGAGACTACCAAATAGGAATTTTTGCTTATCAATGCTGGTATGATGTTAGTCCAAAGGTTTTTCGTGATTATTTTAATGACAATAGGTCTTTGCACCATTATGAAACTCGTCATGCTAGTGATTTCATTGTTCCGAATAGAAGTGGAACCAGGGCCGGCTTCCATACTAGATTTTCAGGACCTAGTGTGTGGAACTCTATTCCGGAGAGCATTCGGGCGGCTGAGCACCTGGGGTTATTTAAAAATAAATTAAAAAAATATTTGTTAGGTCAAGGTTCATATTTTTTTTTTTATTTATTATTATTATTATTATTTATCTTTATTATTATTATTATTATTATTAAATGAATTGATGAGAGATTGATTTTTTTTTTTTTTTAGTGTTTTTTGTTTTTTTATTATTATTAATTTTTTTTTTTTTTTTTTTTTTTATAGTTAATCATTAATTAGTAAATGAGTTGTACGTACCAGCCCAGTCGCAAGTGCTTTTTGGTATCTTTCTTGGGGCAGGTATTGGCATATTTGTTAAATGTATTTTGATGTTAAATAAAATGAACTGAACTGAATAAAAACTTATATGCCCCCAGGGCCAAACTTATAACCCTTGCCTTGAAGACTCCGGGGGGAATGTCCTGCTCAAAGATATAATTTCCTGAACTTTAAACTGCGTGAAACTAAATGGCTATCCCAAAATTTGGATTGGATGTGCTTTGAATATTGGTAGACTGGGAAGGGGTACTATTTGCCTTGCAATTACTTTCGACTTTTAAAAAGGGCACTAGACATTTCAATTTCCAATTGAATGAGCCCTTTTTGAAGTTTCTACGACAATTCTTTCCATAAAAAACTTATATGACCCCAGGGCCTATCTTATAATACTTGCCCTAACGACTGAGAGGGGGTTGTCATCTTCAAACACCTAATTTACAGAACTTAAAACTACGTTGAATAAAATGGCTATCTCAAAATTTTGACTGGATGTTTGAGGAAAAGGTGGGCGCAAGAGGGGGGTTAGTTGCCCTCCAATCACTTTCGACTATTAAAAAGGGCACTAGCCCTTTGAATTTTCAATCGAATGAGCCTTTTTGAAGTTTCTACGACAACGCCTTCTATAAAAACCTTATATGCCCTCAGGGCATAACTTACAACCCTTGCCCTGAAGGGTGTGAGGAGTGTCCTCCTCAAAAACCTAAATTCTATCTGGAAATCAGCTAAGCTGAACAAAATGGCTATCTCAAAATTTTGATTGGATGTGTTTCAGGAAATGGTGGGCGTGGAAGGGGTGTTAGTTGCCTTCCAATCACTTTCGACTATTAAAAAGGGCACAAGCCACTCCAATTTCCTATTGAATGAGCCCTTTTCGCAGTTTCTCCGACAACCTGTTCGATACGAAGTGTCCTGCTCTAAAGGAAAAAAAAAATTACAAATGATACATTGCGCCAACATCGCTCTTATATGCCCTCAGGGCATAACTTAAAACCCTTGCCCCAAGGGTTGGGGGGGAGTGTCCTCCTCAAAAAGATATTTTCTTTTTGGAAATGAACTACGCTTAACAAAATGCCTATCTCAAAATTTTGATTTAATGTGTTTTTGGGAATAATGGGCGTGGGCGGGGGGGGGGTAGTGGCCCTCCAATCATTTTCGACGATTAAAAAGGGCATTATCCCTTTGAATTTTAAATCAAATGGACCTTTTTTAAAGTTTTTACGACAACGCCTTCTATAAAAACCTTATATGCCCCCAGGGCATAGCTTACAACCCTTGCCCTGAAGGCTATGGGGGAGTGTCCTCCTGAAAAACATAATTTCTATCTGGAAATCAACTATGCTGAACAAAATGGCTATGTCAAAATTTTGATTGGATGTGTTTCGGGAAATGGTGGACGTGGAAGGGGTTTTAGTTGCCTTCCAATTACTTTCGACTATTAAAAAGGGCACAAGCCACTCCAATTTTCAATTGAATGAGCCCTTCTCGAAGTTTCTACGACAACTCCTTCGATACGAAGTACCCGGGTATGAAAAAAATTAAATAAATAATACATTGTGCCAAAATCGTTGTTTACTTAGGCTGCGCTATTGCGCTGTCTATGATATTCTTGAATTAAATCTTCTTAATTGGTATAGTTTTGCGAAAGTTTTGCTTTAAACCCAGTCCCTAGAAATCAAAGACACATTATCGAACAAAATATATTGGCCTGGAAATAAAAATATGTTCCGAAAAGGCAGAAACGAAATCTTCAGATTTAGAATTTTGCTTTATAGCCGATGAAACAGAGTCTTGATACTGTAGTAATCGCATTTCCAAATTCTGGTTAGTATATCCCACATATGAGCTTCCGCAAGCACACTGGATCTGATAGACCTCACTTTGTTGCCCCAATGAAGTTAGATCCTTTCCAGAGTTTAGAAAACTACCCAAAGTATTACTACTCTTTAAAGCTACCTTTAAATCATTACTCTGTTAAATTATTTTCAGTTTTTCACTTAGTCCGGGTACACATGGTGAGGAACAAAAAACATCCTTTTCCTGAGTTGTCTCCAAGACTTTTTTTGGAAATCTCTAGAAACTTTTTTCTTCTTTTTGAAAAGGCCTGGTTAATTAACCACTCTGGATACATGTTACTTACTAGTATTTTTCTTAGAAAAGACAACTCAAAAATTTCGGAGAGCAAATACTAAAGAAATGATCAAACCAATTTTTACTTGGCGAGCGTGACCGGAGCTAAACGACAAAATCTATTATTATTAGTCGGTTTTCCGTAAATTTTAAAATACAGACTATTTCATGTTTTAAAAGAAGAACATCAAGAAACGTAAGTTTATCATCCTCTTCTAATTCAACAGTTAAATCACCCCCCAAACAATTCAGATGTTCCAAAATACCTTTAATTCCTCCTCCCCAAATTTCCATGCGGAAATTATGTTATCCATACACCGGCCCCAGAAATTACGTTTTAAAAATATGAATCTAACGCAATTGTTTCATTATTTTCTACAAAAATATTAACTAATAATGGACTTAAAGGGGTTCCCATAGGTAAACCATTTACTTCTTCGAAACATTCCCTTCTAAATTAAAAAAAAAAAAGAGAGAACCTATTGCACAACCTTACTAAATACATAATTACAAAGATTTCCAAATCTGTTTTACCACTAATCAAGTCCAAATTACTTAATAGCTTGCTTTCTACAGGAGTTTCGGCTGCTTTTACATCAATATTAGTGTACATTGATACAAATATTGGAGCTTGAAAGCAAAGAACTTGAAGAAATTTCCACTTCTTTTAGTTTTTAACCAAATTCGCAGATTTCTTAATAGGAAATTTGTGTAGGCAAAAGGTGTTTACAGATTGACACTAACCACTAGGTCAAAACACTTGTCGGTGACCTTGTACTTGACACAATTGGTCGTAATGGTAGGTTCAGCTTACAGATTTTTAGAAGTCCATATAATTTAGCACAAAAGGAACTGCATGGCAGGCATTTGTGATAAAGCTGAGGTGTAATTTTTTCCTTCGTCTTTCAAAGACTTTAATTCGTTCTTAAACTTATTCGGGTTGCAGCGGTAGCTAGCAACCGAGTAAGAGACGATCACGCCCCATAGTAAAAACTACAATAGCCCATAACTCCTAAAAATAGTCAGATTAAAACCAGAATTACATTCTTATAATTGCCTTGTCCAAAAACCCCTATATAGAAATTTTACCGTCTCTTGGCTTGAACAACAAGGAAACTATATTGGCCTGAAAATCAAGAAAAGTGGCTGAAACCACGATATTCTCCATATAAGGCATCTTTTTTTTCTTTTCTTTTTCCGCAGACAGCTGGGCACTAGAGCCTCGTAGAGAACTATTTAACAGCTCATTTTAAAGGTAATTGACGTGGTTAAAAAACTTTTGAAAAAAAAAAATTAGAAATAGAATAAATTTTTTTACGAAAAACTGCATTTGTGTTGAACAATGTGGTAGCAAATTGTAATAACGTCATCTTGCATAGGAAGATCAAAATAGTGGTTTTAACACTATAAAACTCATGTAGATGTAGTTAGCCTACATAAAACTCAGTAATTGTTATAGTGTCTTAACAAAAAATTAATTTGTGAATTGAAACTATAGTAATTCTTAAAAAATTTTTAAAAAGATAGTTTTAGTTCATCTTTCAGTTCAAACTTGTAATTGTCTCCTGGAACCAAATTTTATTTAGCTTAACTCTTAAAATGCACATCTCTATAACGTTGCGCTATGTTTCCATACAAAAAAAAAAAAAAAAAATCAATTTTATTTTATTTTAGTTCTCAGTTCAGGATATCTAAAGTTATAATGTAAACTGCAAAAATATTTCTGGTGTTTGAGCAGTAATTTTATTTTTTTAATTCAAACTAGAATACCTGAAAATTTTAAAATTAGTTTTGTATTTGCTCGATTTAATTGACTCGGTATTTTACATAAAGGATCAAGATAGTTCATTATAAATGAGGACTATGCAAATTTTATCGAAATTAGCTAAAACCTAATAAAGAACTACAAGCTACTACATACTACAAGCATCTTCTGAAAAGTTAATTGTCTGGTGTACAGTCCCATACTGTGGATTGTCTCTTACTATTCGAACTAAGAAAAAGTCGTAGGCGTTTTCCTGCTTGTAATTTCACAGTATTCGGGCTGCAGCGTTAGCTAGCAGCCTAGTAAGAGACGATCCGGATTGCAGCGGTAGCTAACAACCTTAGACTAACTTAACTGCCTGATTCCCTTAGGTTCGTCTCTTATTATTCTAACTAAGAAAAAGCCAAAGGATTTTTCCTGTTGTAATTATCTCTGAAATAACGTGTCTCTTCAAGCGGTAGTTATCAGCCTAGTAAGAGAAGATCACGTCCATTAGTAAAAACTACAATAACCCATAACTCCTAAAAATACAGTCAGACCAAAACAAGAAGTGCACTCTTAGAACCGCCTTTTCCGAACCCCCATTTTAAGAAATTTTACCGTCCCTTGGCTTGAACAACAAAGAAAATATTTGGCTTGAAAATCAAGAGAAGTGGCTGAAACCACGATATTCTGCCTATACGGCATCTTTTTTTCTTTTCTTCTTTCGGGGTTGCAGCGGTAGCTAGAAACCTAGCAAGAAACGATCACGTCCCATAGTAAAAAATAAAATAGCCCATAATTCCTTAAAATAGACTCAGAACAAAAAACTAGGTACACTATTAGAACCACCTTGTCCAAAACTCATACATAGGAAACTTGCAGTGTCTTGGCTTGAACAACAAAGAAAATACGTCGGCTTGAAAAACAAGAAAAGTGGCTTGATCTACGATATTCTTCATTGACGGCATCTTTTTTCGTTTTTTTCCTCCTTAGCAAGCTCAGCACAGGAAAATCATAGACAGCTGTTTAATGGCTCATTTGATAGGAAATTGATGTATTTAAAAACCTTCTATAATTAAGAAAAATAATAAAAAAGATATTTTATTTTATGAAAAACTGCATTTTTCTATAGCTCTGTAGTAGCAAATATTATCAACGTCTGCTTGCCTCCTGGAACTAACTTTTTTTTGGCTCGACTCCTAAAGTGCATATTTCTATAACGTTGTACTTTATTTCCGTAGAAATTTTTTTTTATTATTGTTTAGGTCTTTTACATAAAGGATCGATATATTTGTACAAGAGTCTCTCGGATTATAGGAAAGCTTTTGTATGTTTTTCATCATTTAGCAAATGATGATCATCCTTATTTGAATCATAGTCTTCAGTATCCATCACAACTAAAGTGTTACCCTTATCTGTTCTTGTAGTAGTAATTGAACCGTCGTTTTTCAAGTTTTTATAATCCTTGTGTCTTTGATGGACATATTAGGAGCTTCCAGTTTCAATAAAAAATTTGAAAGGGTTTTTACGGTAGAAGCTCTTGTAAAGCTAACATCTTTTACTTGGCTTGGGTTTTTACGTAAAGATGTTTCTATTGCAGAGATAATATCTTCCACGGGGACTTTATCAGGTTTAAAACACAATTTCGGACCTTTTTGTTTGAAGGACAAAGGAAAAAATTACACCTGAACTTTATTAAAAATTAAATAAAAAAAACAAGTTTTTTAAACTGAAATTAAGGAGCGACATTAAAACTTAAAACGAACAGAAATTATTCCGTATATGAAAGGGGCTGTCCCCTCCTCAACGCCTCGCTCTTTATTCCGTATATGAAAGGGGCTGTCCCCTCCTCAACGCCTCGCTCTTTACGCTAAAGTTTGACTCTGTCTCACAATTTTTTTTTAAAACAATAAAAAACTTTAGCGTAAAGAGCGAGGCGTTGAGGAGGGGACAGCCCCTTTCATATACGGAATAAAGAGCGAGGCGTTGAGGAGGGGACAGCCCCTTTCATATACGGAATAATTTCTGTTCGTTTTAAGTTTTAATGTCGCTCCTTACTTTCAGTTTAAAAAACTTGTTTTTTTTATTTAATTTCTGATCGTTTTTTAGTTAATGCAGCTTTTATTTGCATAAAAATTTTACTTTTCTTTTGCTAAATGAATGTCTTTACAAATTAACTTACGTAACTAACTTCTATATTCGTATATTTTTCTTCTGGCAAAAATTCAAAGTTGCAGATTTTTGCAGATATGAGCTTGAAACCTATGTAATAGGGTTTTCTGATACGCTGAATCTGACGTTGTGATTTTCATTAAAATTCTTTCACTTGTAGGGGATGTTTCCCCCTCTTTAAAAAATCGAGTAAATTTCCTCAGGCTTGTTGCCTTTGATGAGTAATACTAAACTTAATAAAATTTATATATTTAGAATCAGCATTATAAACACATTCTTTTGATACATTTATTGACATCAAAATTCCGTTTTTAAAAGTTTCGATTACTATTGAGCCGTATCGCTTGTTTTTTTATTGTTTTTTTTATTACGTATATGTTATTACGTATATGAGGGGGTTCTCCCCGTAGTCAAAACCACGCACATTAAGTTAAAATTAAAAAAAAAAATTGATTAAAAAACCCCTGAATCACAAAGGCCGTTTAATTAGAAGATATAGCTCTTTTTAAACCACTAAAGAAAACTGTAGCGTAAAGAGTGAGGTATTGACTTGGGGGAGAACCCCCTCACATACGTTATAATTTCTGTTCGTTTTAAGTTCTAATATTCCTTCTTACATTTCAGTTGAAAAAACTTGGTTTTTTTTTATTTAATTTCTGATCGTTTTTTAAATAATACTTGGAAATCCGGCGCCCCCTTCATAGAAATGTCCCTTACCCCAAAGAAACATCCTCCACGGAAATATTCTCCAGAGTAACTCCCTCCTCTAGCCCCCCTCCAGAAAAAATCCTTCCTGAAAATGGTTGTATACTTCCCAATAACCAATAAATAATGCTGGCAAGTCCGGCGCCCCCTTCATGGCGATTTCCCTTCCCCCATGAAAACTTCCTTCATGAACAGATCCTCCAACATAACCCCCGACCCACCCATCCCTCCCCCTAGCAGAAAAAAAACCTCCTGAAAACTTCTGTATACTTCCGAATAACCAATACTATATGTTAACATTGGGTAAAGTTCATATCCTTTAGCCCTCCCTCTGGGTACTTCGGGGGATTAAGTCATCCCAAAAGACATATTTATCAGATTTTCGACCATGCTGAACAAAATGGCTATCTCAAAATTTTGATCGGATGAATTTGGGAAAAAAATAAGCGTGGGAGGGGGCCTAGTTGCCCTCCATTTTTTTTGGTCACTTAAAATTGGCACTAGAACTTTTAATTTCCGTTCCAATGAGCACTCCCATGATATTCTAGGACCACTGGTTCAATACGATCACCCCTGGGAAAAAAAACAAAAAAAAAACAAAAAAACAAATAAACAAATAACGCATCCGTGATCTTTCTTCTGGCAAAAAAAGCAAAAATCCACATTTTTGTAGATAGGAGCTTGAAACCTCTACAGTAGGGTTTTCTGATACGCTGAATATAGTGGTTTGATTTTCATTAAGGTTCTATAATTTTTAGGGGGTCTTTCTCCCTTTTTTTGAAAATCAGCCAAATTTTCTCAGGCGCGTATCGTTTGACGGGTGACTCTAAACTTAATGAAAGTTATATATTTGAAATCAGCATTGAAATCTGATTCTTTTGATATATCTATTGGTATCAAAAACCCGTTTTCTAGAGTTTCGGTTACCATTGAGCCGGGTCGCTCCTTACTTACAGTTCGTTACCACGAACTGTTTGATGCCAGCAACGCAGTTCCTTGTGTCTTAAATTATATGGACTTCCCAACATCCATAAGCCGAACCTACCATTACGGCCAATTGTGTCAAGTATAAGGTCACCGACAAATGTGAGTAAGTGGTTAGTGTCAATCTGTAAACCACTTGTGTCTACATACATTTTTTATATTAAGAATTCTTCGAAATTGGTTGAAAAATTAAAAGAAAAGGAAATTTCTTCAAGTTTTTTGCTTTCAAGCCTCGACATTGTATCAATGTACACTAATATTGATGTAAAAGCAGCCGAAACTCTTTTAGTAAAAAAAAAAAAAAAAATATTCAGAAATTTGGACTTGATAATTTAGTAAGGTTGTGCAATAAGTTCTCTTTTTTTTAGTTCAGAAGGGAATTTTTCGAACAAGTAATTGGTTTACCTACAGGGGCCCCTCTAAGTCCATTATTAGCTAATATTTTTGTTGAAAATGTTGAAACAATTGCGTTAGATTCTTATTTTTGAAAACATAGTTTTTGGGACCGGTATATGGATGACATAATTTCAGTATAGAATTCTGGGGAGGGAGAATCAAAAGAACTTTTCGAACATCTTAGTTGTTTGGGGGTGATTTAAACTTTACTTTTGTAATAGAAGACGATGGGAAACTTCCTTTTCTTGATGTTCCTCTTTTAAAAAATGAAACTAGTCTGGATTTTAATATTTACAGAAAACCGACTAATAACAATAGATTTTGTCATTTAGCTCCAGTCACGCTCGCCAAGTAAAAATTGGTTCGATCATTTCTTTAACTGACCGGAACTTTAGTACTTGCTCTCCGAAATTTTTTGAGGAGTTGTCTTTTCTAGGAAAAATACTAATAAGTAACATGTATCCAGAGTGGTTAATTAACCAAACTTTTTCAAAAAGAAGAAAAAAGTTTCTAGAGATTTTTAAAGAAGTCTTGGAGACAATTCAAGAAAAGGAAGTTTTTTGGTTCCTTACCATATGTACCTTGACTAAGTGAAAAACTGAAAAGAATTTTCAAGAGTAATGGTTTAAAAGTAGCTTTAAAGAGCAGTAATACTTGGGGTAGTTTTCTAAATTCTGGAAAGGATCTAACTTCCTTGGGGCAGCAAAGTGGGGTCTATCATCCAAGTACTTGCGGAGGCTCATATGTGGGACATACTAATCAGAATTTGGAAATGAGATTGCTACAGTATCAAGACTCTATTTCATCGACTTTAAAGCCAAATTCTAAACCTGAGGATTTCCCTTCATCCCTTTCGGAACATCTTTTTGATTTTCCGGACCATTTTATTTTGTTCGATAAACTCTCTTTGATTTCTAGGGACTGGGGTTTAAAGCAAAATTTTCGCGAGACCATAGAAATTTAGAAGATTTTATTCAAGAGTATGGCTTTAAATAGAGACACGGTTCAATTTGGTTTGAACTCTATTTACGATAATTTATTAAATTCAGGTAGAGTAAATTGCAATTCACCCACTGTTAAGAAATTACCATCTGACACTGATTCAGGTATGGTAACTTTTATTTCGGTTCGTCTTAAAAGTAAAAGTTTATTGCGAAAAGAAATTTACGATGATTTCGAAAAAAGTCTAAAACCCCTGGAAAACAAAAAAAAAAGTCAAAATAAAAAGTCTACCATTGGAATGAACATGGTCGAAAACCTAGTTTTGGTAATTACAACCCCCCTCCTTGAACAACAAGGAAAATGACTTTTTTGCATGGGTATTACTGATCTGTCTTAAAACGATTTTAAAACGAACAGAAATTATTCCGTATATGAAAGGGGCTGTCCCCTCCTCAAGGCCTCGCTCTTTAAGCTAAAGTTTTTATTGTTTTAAAAAATAGCGTTGTGAGAAAGAGTCTCACACGCTCGCTCTTTAGCGTAAAGAGCGAGGCGTTGAGGAGGGGACAGCCCCTTTCATATACAGAATTTCTGTTTGTTTTAAGTTTTAATATTGCTTTTTTTTTCAGTTAAAAAAACTTATTTTTTTAATTTCATTTTTGAACGTTTTTGAATTAACGCAGGTTTTGATTTTGGCTCACCGTACATGAATAATTTAAACAAAATTTGCATATTAATTTTACTTTTAATTGGTTAAATGGCTTTCTCGAAAGTTGTTAAATTTTATTTACGAACGTTTTTAATTGTAATAAATATATGTAACTTAGGAATTAACTTACGTAACAAACTTCTATATTCATATATTTTTCATACGTATATTAGGGGTTCGCCCCCTAGTCAATACCTCACTCTTTACGCGAAAGTTTGAATTTTGTTCCAATTCTTTAAAAATGACCCCTTAATCACAAAGGTCTCTAATTAGAATAAATAGCTCTTATGAAAGTACTAAAAATCTTTGGCTTAAAGAGCGAGAATTGACTAGGGGGCGAAACCAATCATATACGTAATAATTTCTGTTCATTTTAAGTTTTGACGTTGCTCCTTACTTTCAGTTGAAAAAACTTGTTTTTTTTAATTTAATTTCTGATCATTTTTAAATAATGCTGGGAAATCCGGCGCCCCCTTCATAGCAATGTCCCTTACCCCATGAAAACTTCCTCCGTGGAAAGATCCTTCCACATAACCCCCGGCCCCCCACTACCAGAAAAAAATCCCCCATAAGAACGTCTGTATACTTCCCAATAACCAATACTATATGTAAACATTGGGTAACATTGGGTTCATAACTTTCAGTCCTTCCCCGGGGGCTTTGGGGGATTCAGTCATCTTAAAAGACATATTTATTATGTTTTCGACTATGCTGAACAAAATGGCTATCTCAAAATTTTGAACGTGTGACTTTGGGAAAAACCTGAGCGTGGGAGAGGGCCTAGTTGCCCTCCATTTTTTGGTCACTTAAAAAGGGCACTAGAACTTTTAATTTCCGTTCGAATGAGCCCTCTCACGATATTTTAGGACCACTGGGCCGAAACGATCACCCCCGGGAAAAAAAAACAAATAAACGCGCATCCGTGATCTTTCTTCTGGCAAATAATACAAAATTCCACATTTTTGCAGATAGGAGCTTGAAACCTCTACAGTAGGGTTCTCTGATACGCTGAATATGATGGTTTGGTTTTCATTAAGGTTATATAACTTTTAAGGGGGTGTTTCCCCCTTTTTTCGAAAATAAATCAAATGTTCTCAGGCGCGTAACTTTTGATGTGTAAGACTAAACTTGGTGAAACTCGTATATTTGAAATAAGCATTAAAATATGATTCTTTTGATGTATCTATTGGTATCAAAAATTTTTAGACTTTCGGTTACGATTGAGCCGGGTCACGCGTAACGAGTAACGAGTGACTCGTTACTTACAGTTTTGTTACCACGACCTGTTTGAAAAGTTTATTGCGAAAAGACATTTATGGTGATTAAAAAAAAAGTCTGAAACCCCTCAAAAATAGCGTCAAATCAAAACGAAGAGTCTACCATTGAAATCAGCACGGCCGAAAACTTAGATTTGGGAAACTAGAGCCCCCTCCTTGAACAACAATGAAAATGACTTTTGTGCATGGGTATTACTCCCGTTTTTTTTCTTTTTTTCTAGCAGGGCTAGAGGATGACCAGAACATCATAGAGAGATGTATAATAGCTCAATCAATTTGCTAGTGCACTAGCACTAGCTAGTGCCTTAAGTGACCTTAAGTGAGCAATTTGCTAGTGCCTTAAGTGACCAAAAAGATTGGAGGGCAACTAGCCCCCTCCCTAAAGGCCCCCTCCACCAAAGTCATCGAATCACAATTTCGAGATAGCCATTTGGTTCAACACGGTTCAAAGGTTAAATATATTTGGTTTTATTGATGATATGGTCTTCCATAGTCCCTGGGGTTAGGGCTGCACACTGTATCGATATCGGACACATTTACATCACACGTATCGGTACGAGGGTATTGTTATTGGGCGTATTGGTATCGTAGGCATCTAGACAGATTTTTAATAGCTCATATAAAAGATATTGCTCATATCGACGTCCAGTTGTGTAATTTCGTTTAGTGAAAACTGAAAAATGAGCTATATTTTACCATAAAGGCAAAAATATACTTAAGAAAACTGACCTATTTCTCTGGATACTTGAATTATGCAGGCTTATCTTAGTTTTGACAAGAGTTTTTGCAGAAACTTAATTTCAGCTGGGGGAGGAGGGGCAAAATGAGGTCTGAAGGGGCAAACTTGGGTCTGGAGGGCACAGTTGCCCCCCTGCCTCATAAAAAATTACGCCCCTTTCTGTGTCTTTCCTATAAGTTTCACCATCAGCAAGTTCCAAATGGCACTAAAAACGACACTTTTGGTGCAATGTCTCAAGTGAAAAAGCTGGGGCTAGGGGGCTACCGGAACTTTTTGGATTGACGTTTAATAGCTAGTTTGAAAGGGGTTGCTCATATCTACGTGCTGTTTATCAATTCTACCATCCGTAAGTGTGATATAGCACTAAAAACAACACTTTTGATGTCACATCTTAAGTAAAAAAGCTTGAAAATATAAAACAATATCATCATTGTAATAATTATTGTCCAAAACCCTTAACCGGAGGTTAGCAAGAACACCTCCCATATGTTCCCCCTCCAAGCCTCCTTAATAAGCTATGCAATTAAGGTACAAGCACTACTATATCAAATTAGATTATTAGAGGCGTGGTTCTGTCGGTACAGCGCTTGACTTTGAATTAGAGTGGCTTGCGTTCGACTCCTGCTTGTTTTTTCAATCATGGTTTTCTCCCTTCTATATGATCATTTTCAGATAATTTCACTGTTTTTTTTTTGTTTTTTTTTAATTTGGTGCAATCACTTTTTAAAGCATGTCCCAGGAAGGTATTTGGTCAAGCATTTTTATTCAAAAGGGAAAACAGGTCATCCAGTCCATGGTTTGCAACGACATTCTGAGTAATTTACTAAATCCATTTCCCAACGAGTGACGTAATTTTGTCAAAATCCTGTGGGGAGGGGGGGGGGGTCAACGTTGGAGCAAATTTCCCTAAATCAAGTGAAAATGAGAGAGGGAACTGAAAAACGAGCCGTACAGTAATAAAAAAAGGTAAAGATGTACTAAAGAAAAATGACCTAGTTTAGTGGATCCTTGAATTATGCAGGCTTATCTTAGTTTTGACAACATTTTTTGAGAAACTATATTTCAGCTGAGGGGGGGGGGGATAAAATGGGGTCTGGAAGAAAACTAAGGTCTGGGAGGGAACGTTTCCCCCTCTACCCCATAGCAAATTACGCCCTAACCCCAATCGCCTGCCACTTAGTGGTTGGAGTAGGCATGTGGTTCTAGAACCAATCAAAGTTGTATATTAAAAGAAGGATTACTTTTTGTTATACTTCTTCAAATTATTTACTTGACAACTACAAAGTAATATTCTGGGGTCTGGAGGAAAACTGAGGTCTGGGAGGGGATGTTTCGCCCTCTACCCCATAGCAAATTACGGCCCAGGCTCCACCCCCTTGCCGTTTAGTGGTTGGAGAAGTGTAGACATGTGGCTCTGAAACCACTCAAAGTTGTATATTAAAAGAAGGATTACTTATTGTTATACTTACTAATTCAAATTATTGACTTGACAACTCCACCGTAATATTCTCTCCATACGTTAGATTGTGCATTCAAAGAGGAAGAAAGACAAATGAAAATAGTTCTCATGGAGAATTCAGGTAATTCTTCCCAGAATTTTTGAAATGAAAACAAACTTAGTTTATAATACCATATATCGTACCTACACAATAAATAATCTTTTTTTGAAATTTCCATTCATTTCTGAGTAATGAGTGGTTTTTTATTTAGGGACAGGTTAAATAAATCCCTAAGCCTAAAGGCACATTTCTGCTGAGCTAGCAAAAGTTTCCGCAAGTCCGTCGATACACAAACCGGTCCGCTCAGTTAAACTTTTGTGTTGTAGCTACTCGCCTAGAGCTACTTTCTTAAGTGCTACTGAATATAATTTTTTAAAACAAAGAATTAAAGATCTATTTCTTCTTATTTAATTCTTATTTTAAAAAAAGAAACTTATTTTTTCCCTTCAATTCTTGTCACACGGCTTCTTAGTTCAGCTCCTTAATAAGGGCTGAAGTGTCTTATCTCCCCTAGATTGGAGGTGATCAGAAATTAAATAAAAAAAAAAAGTTTTCAACTGGAACTAAGGACCAACATTAAAACTGAAAACGATTAAATTAAATTGAATTGAATTGAACAGAAATTATTCCGTATAAATAAAAGAGGTCATAGAAGTGTCTTTTCTAAATTGAATTTTAATCAAAAACGAGCGAAGATTTATTTAAGAGAAACACAAAGTTTTCCCGTTGGACGTAAAAAGTGAAATTATAACTTGAAACGAAAAAAAATTATTACTTCACAGCCTATCTAACCTGTACCAGTAAAACTAATGCAAATAAATCAACTGGTGATATCTCCCTATGTTTGTAGGATTACAGAAAACTAGCGCCTTACTGACAACACAAAACAATATATGAGTTTTGGTACGATAAAAGTAAGCGTTTTAAGGGCACTTTTAACAGTATAAAAGTAAGGCATTTTTAGATTGTTGCTTTGTTTATTTCTTATTTTTTAATTTGACATCACTTCTGCACAATGAGCTCTGTTCAATGTTTGACTGTCGTTTTGGATCTGAAAAGAACATTTCAGGATTTTTTTGTAGACAAGTTCAAAGTGTCACTACAAACTCGCTTTAGAATTTGTATCACAACTTAGAATTCTCCGTTTTATAGAGAGAAATAACTGAATTTCCAGAATTCATATTACGGTAGATATATGTTCTTCATTTCAAGTGATACTAGGTGAGACCAAGATGTTGCCTCATAAATCAATCCATTATTTTACAGACTGTGCACTGACTTAAGCGTATTAAGTTTATGCCTTTTAAGTTTTTAAGATAATTTTAAGTATATACTGAAAGTTAGTGATGCCACAACCCCTATAAAACTATGCCAAACTTTACTGAATAGCTTGTTGGTGTAACCCTATGTTTCTACTTTTAACTTATAAACTAATATTCCTGTTTTTTATACTTGGCTTTTGTGCTTTTGTGATTCCTTCACTTAGAACTTTTCTACAAAATAATCATGAAATGTCTTTTTCAGATCCAAAATGACAGTCAATCATTGAACTAAGCTCATTATGCAGAAGTGATGCCAAATTAGACGCAAAAATGAATAATTAAAGCAACAATATAAAAATAATTTAATTTTATACTGTTAAAAGTGGCTTTAAATGTTTACCTTACTAAAACTCTTGTGTTGTTTTGTGTTTTCAGTAAAGCGCTAGTTTTTTTGTAATCCTACAAACAAAGGGAAATATCAGTTGCTTTATTTGCATTAGTTTTACTGATATATGTTAGAAAGGCTGTGAAGCAATAATTTGTGTTCGTTTTAAGTTTCAACTTCGCTCTTTCCTTCCCTAGGAAAAACTTTGTTTTTTAAAATTAATTCTCCTTAAAACCTGGCGTCCAATTTCGTATTTCTACAAATAAAAAATCTAAAGTCAAAATTTTAAAAAATTCCCCAAAATACCCTCCCTCAAATCAGTAAGTCCCTGGCACCGGCACATAAAATGGTCCTGATTTTCCTCTTCAATATTACAAATGGGACACGTGTACCTAGACGCTGGGAACCCCTTACCTCTCTCAAATACTTTACTCCTCCATCTTAAAGGCAAAAATTAGACAATTCAGTGACTACGTACAATCTATTAGCTGTGCAGTCACTCTGTGAAAAATCATCACAGTGCAATCAAGAGAATCTTAAATTAATCTCTATTTATTAAAGTTACAAAGAAGTTTTTTACAGGAGCAGGGGGAGGGGGTAATCAAATAAGCAATCTGATAAATTATAATGCATATCTTTAAAATCTAGAGATTCCTGAGATTGCACCCCCTCCCATTCCGTTTGTGTCTTTTACTATTTAGCTCTTCTTTAAAAACTGGTTAAGTTTGTTTTAAATCATGTTTTTTTTTGTTTTTTTTTCAAATTGAGACTGACGTGTGTCTAAAACAGAAATCGACCACCAATTTAAAACCTCCTGTAGTCCCACTTACTTCGCAGTCACTCTGCAGTAAACCCAATTCAGGGGCCATTACGAAGCTTCTTTTTGACTGGGAATATCTGTAAGTGACCCCCATGTCTCTATAACCACCGTTGCATAAAATACAGAATCATCACAAACGTCAGTTTCTCCATTGCAGTCTACGGTATTTCTGCGTTAATTTGCCCAAACTGAATCAATAAGAAACTCGCAGTGTATTTCCTATTGATCTCTCTGAGGCTTGAATGAGAAATCAGTTTTGTTCTAACGGGGGAAAATGACAAAATGTCAGCATTAGATGTGATGAATAAATTCTGCGCCGTAATCCACATACGAATTCACTCCGCTTTTCTAACCTTTACAAAGGAACTGAAAGTAAGCACGAAAAAGTCCTATAAATTCGACTAGATAGCTTCTAAGAGGCGAACATCGCTTGGGCAGCCAAATCCTATTTCTCCCCGGGAAACACAAGTACAAGAATTAGGTTCGCTTCTATTTCGGGCAAAGTTTAGAAATTCGTTTCTTTGTCCGGCAAAATCGTATTTAAAGCAAATGAAATCTTCCAGTTTGTGCAGTGTATTTCCTATTGATAACTCTGTGGCTTGAATGAGAAATCAGTTTTGTCCTAACGGGGGGAAATCTATGACAAAATGTCAGTATTAAATGTGATGAGTAAATTCAGCGTCGTAATCCATATACGAATTCGCTCCACTTTTCTAACCTTTACAAAGGAACTGAAAGTAAGCACGAAAAAGTCCTATAAATTCGACTAGCTAGCTTCTAAGAGGCGAGCATCGCTTGGGCAGCCAAATCCTATTTCTCCCCGGGAAACACAAGTACAAAAATTAGGTTCGCTTCTATTTCCGGTCGAAGTTTAGAAATCCGCTTCTTCGTCCGGCAACATCGTATTAAAAATAAATAAAATATTCCAGTTTATGCAGTTGTAAAAATTTACTATTGATTTGGTTTTAGATCGGCATTCAAAGGGAGAACTTAAGAGTCTTGATTTCAATTAGACCTATCAGTGGGAATGGACGAGACGTCGTTTATTCGTTTCCGCCCGATAAAATGTACAATCTTCTGTAAGAATCTAGCTTAAAAGATCAGTGTGAATGTACAATAATGCAAGCTCCTTTACTCTCCATTGAAAGGTTTTGGGACATACTGAGGCCCAGCTCTTCTTCGTTGGCTCCGGCTTCGTCTGTACTCATCAATGCCTTTTTATGGATAACTGACGATATGCGCCAATCAAAATCTAATCCAATACACTTCAATCGAATACTTCCTACCGCAACCACTTCCCATTATGGTTCTAGTTATGATGTATCCCATTAAAAAAAAAGTTGTATTATTGTATACTATGCAAAACAGAGAAAAATGTTGGCATTGGATCTCATGATTAGTATTAACTTAATTGCACAAACAATTCTCTAGACAGAATTCTAGGATTATGGAAGTGGAGACACGACACCCAATAGTTTAATGTTGAGTTGAAATCAGGGTCTGCTTAGTTTGGGAAAGAATAGCTTCTTTGTCAGATGAAAGATTGCTTAAATTGGCGAGTCAGGGGATGATCGACACAGTCGAGTTAAAGATCCAATAAGGCAGTTGAAGCCTCTAAACAGCCATGGAAGATCTTGAGCAAGGAATAACGTGGAGGGAATAGATAGGATTATAAGGGCTTTGAATAAGGGACCTCGGAAAGCATTCAAAAGAGAAAGCCACATATTATTGGAACTAACAAGCACTCAACATACATTTGCCTAATAAGCATGCAAAAATACACAGTCATCTAACAGTCCAGCACAGGAATACAAGGTCAAATATTCCAATTATATTAGCTAGTGTATCATATTTAGCACCAAATAAACCATTGCAAATATTATCGCTCGTACATTTTGGTTTTCCCGGATTATACTAAAATTAGTCTTAATTATTATATAATTAACTACGTTCATCAAAGTCAAAATAGCAATTGCGTGCAGGAAACTAGATGGCAGTACGGGTAATCTCTAGCCAAGAAATTACTGGAGTCCGTATACTTATTTAATGGATGATCTATGGCAGGAGCAACAACTATGGCGTGTAGAAAAGCTATTAGCTGAGTCAGTGGAGACTTATACTGAGAAAAAGGAAGAATGAGAAGGAATGCAAGCAAGTCTGAGGTCAGTTATTTTAGCAGGAGGGAATTTTATGTAACTCTAGGATATAAAATATGAGATTTTTTCATCCTATGTATGTGACTTAAAATACATTGAGCATAGTGGCAGGTCCAGGAGGAGGGGGTTGTCCCCCTAACATAGTCTAAAGTAGTGTAATTTTCTTAATTAACGCAAGTTTGCGTCAATTAAACTTGCTCCTAAAGCAAGTTTATCGGATCAACCTACTTTGCCCCCCCCCCTCTAAAAAAAAATCCTGGATCCACCACTGATTGAGCACCTCATATCGCCGGTGGACTATGAACCTTGAAGCACATATTTTATTCAAATTATCAAGGAGATTAAAGTATTTTTTTTATTGTAGTGTTTTTTTGTTTTTTTTATTTGTAGTGTATTTTTTGTATTTGTAGGGTATTTTTTTCTTTTTTTATAGTGTTTTTTATTTGTAGTGTATTTCATTTTCTGTTTTGTCTTTTTTTTGTGTTACTCCACAAGTGTCATAACTTGTTATGACGTGGGTTATAAATAAATTATTATTATTATTATTATTCTCAAAGCTGAACTTAAACATTAAAGATACATGGTTTTATTAGGCAAATAATTTTTAGACTTATGGCCCCCCATCAACATTACAATTGGACCAGGATATGTAATTTTCGTAGCCAAAAAAAGAAAAGATTACAGACACGAGGTTTTTTGCTGTCTATTAACAATATACTATTGAATTGGTTGTGTGTTTCAAGGAAGACATTTTCGGGATGGGTACAGATGATAGAGATCAGATGGTAAAAATTTCAATGAATTAAAAACGTATCAATACAACAATTAAAGTGGTAAAAAACATGTCCGAATAGGTGTGCAACATAGAAAGCATGTCCATATTAATTAATGCATAATTAATTATTCCTTTCCTTATATATTCTTGAAACAGTATGATATTTGTCTCATCTATTTGTCTCATCTATCAAAGTGTTTTTGTACTCTTCTCTATCAGGTCTTTCATTTTAATTGACTATCCATTTACTTCTTTACTTGTTTTTTATCTATGTAAAACGAGCTTATCACTCTGCCAGATACTTGTATATTTAGTATGTAAGGTTGAAAAAGAATGTAAGATTGACAATGTAAGGTATGTAAAAACAAACAATGTAAGGTATGTAAGGTTGAACCCGAGCTTATATGAGGTAGTTGTTTCTTCATGCAATAAGCGATAAGCGAAGCAATAAGTTGCTAGTGGAAGAACTAGTAGTTATTGTGTTTTCATTCATTTATCTCTCTGTGTTTTCTAATAATCTTATTGGAAACCATGGGTTGCAGGGTTGTTGTGTTCTAAACACACTTGCGTAAATGCTTTTCAACGACATCTTCCTTTCTTCGTCATTGATTCAATGAAAAAAATTGCTTGAGAAAGGATCTTGATGTACAATAAGGGGGAGCAGAATAAATAATTAGTTCTGTTCTGAAGAGGAATATTTACGAAAGAATACCGGCATTAGATACGATGAACAAATAGGACGGTTATCATTCAGTTCCTTTGCATGCAACGTTGCATGATTTAGGCAAAATCACTGTTACTATACGCTGTGAGGCAACATTTTGGGAACGAGTGGATCTGTTAACAATGGGAGAACTAATTAAAAAGTAAGTTAGGATGACAGTGGCCAGTAATAAAGTGAGCCAGATTCGTTTTTTTTCATTCTCGATGTGCAAGACGAAAGCTCTTATTTTTCTGCAAAACTCTTCATGAAATATTCAGGTTCGAAAAAAATTTCCGAAAAAAATAGTCCCTACCATCCCCTAAACTTTCTTTTTGGTTTTAGAATTTTTTGGTTTAGAAAGCTCTTATTTTTCTGCAAGATTCTAAATAAAATATGCAGGTTTGAAAAAAAAATTCTGAAAAAAATAGTCCCTACCATCCCCTGGACTTTCTTTTTGGTTTTAGAATTTTTTGGTTTAGAAAGCTCTTATTTTTCTGCAAAATTCTTAATGAAATATGCAGGTTCGAAAATTTTTTTCCGAAATTTCCGAAAAAAATAGTCCCTACCATCCCCTGGACTTTCTTTTGGTTTTAGAATTTTTTCACAACAATAAAAATCGATAGTCAATTCTAAAACTCTTAGCTGTTTCTTTTTTTATATTTTTTTTTTAGCTGAATTTCGATCGCACACTGCTCGACCATTCCATCCGAAGGTTCTGCTTTGGAAATCTTTGAGTATTTTAGTAAATTAAGCTGGGGGAGCAACATTTTGGTTTGGATCTATTTTTTGTTATATTTTTCGTCTTTTCAGCTTATTGCGAAAAAGAGGTAAAAGCTTAACGTTTGTAACTTTTAAGAAAATATTAAGCCTCCGGCCGGATTGGTGGACCAAAACGGATGCTTTAGCTTGTTCTTGAGCCAAAGTCACCCGCGTGTGACTTGAAGCGGAGTTTTCAAGTCTATGTCAGAGACGACTATCTGAAGCTGTCCCGTCAAGCTTTTATGTCTTGGAGCAGTGTTCTGGCTTTCCAATGGAAAGCTCCCTTCAAACAAGCAGAAAGCAGATGCTCCCTGGCACTGGCCCCATTGCCAACACGTTTTCTTAAAATAATAAGTGGAGAAAATTAAAGACCCAGAGGCGCATTTGAAAAACTATGTGCTTATTTTGTGATTCTTTTGAGTTTTTTATTTCATTTTCTGTGTTTGGGACTGAAGTAGAAAAACGGTATAAAACAGGTTTAATTTAACTTTTAATGGTTCTATCATTGCTAAAGCAATTGGAGGAAGTTCGCTCCTTTCTTAGCGGTAACATAAAAAAAAATGGCCTAAGACAAGAAAATCAATTTTCTAAGAGGGAAACATTTTCCTTTTTAATGTAGATTGATGCTATTGAAGAGCGTATGAATTTATATTGCATCGATTTTTATGCAAACACAGTTTCTGCACAAGACGCCGCCTTTTGAAAATCTTTAGGGTTTAGGGTTGTGGTATACAACCGACAACACACAACCAAAACACTTCTTTGTTGTAGTATACACCGAAAAAAAATAGTATAATGCATTTCTTGAAAATTAGCAAAAACCTGATTCATGGTCAAAACAAGCTTGAGCTAAAGAGTGGGTAAAAATCATGATCCCTTGACAGATCTAACCCCACCCAAGCCCCTACCATCCCAATATTTTGTCAAAAAGGTTAAGATTTTGAACCATTTTGAACGAGAAACAGGCACAGACTTGCAATTTGTATGATAAAGAGTCAAAGTGAGCCAGTGGATGCCTCCCACTGGTAGTTTTTCAGCAGAAAGGTGGGCAGCTTGCATCGTACCTGAAGCATAATTGTTCAAAGAATATCAATATGTATGAGAGAACGATCAAAAAAGGGCCATTGGCTTCTCCAAGTAGCCCCTCCCCGCGCCTTACTACCAACCTTTGAACAAAAAGGTGGGCATACTGCAACTTATTTGAGCAGAAACAGTGAGACGATTTTCGGGTAGTATTATTAGGAAGCAAAAAGTCGGCCCCTTCCCATTTATTACTGGTCGTCTTCGGTCTAGTATCCTAAGTCAATGGGACATGAAAATAATGATTTTCATAGGTGAACCTACTTGACACTTAAAGGGCGAGTAATTTTGATCGAGGGGACGGAGCGGATAGATTTCCAGAGGCGTCTGTCACTTCTGGGCCTCACCTACCTCCCTTACTAAAGTATCAATATTCACTTGAAATTGGTAGGATAGTATATTCTGCCAAGGAGAACTTAATCAAGAAATTTAAGAGCATTGTACCCAACAACCTAGACATTAGTAGGCTTTAAACTTTCATTGTTCTGGGAATTCTCCTCTATCTCAAAGGATGACTTGTAAGTAAGAATCGTGAAGCTTGTTCGTCTCCAGGGATGAGGTATTGCGCACTTGCACTAACTGACCTACCTTTTGTTCGCTGCCAATAATAGCCTTTATGCAAGTGGTTACTCAACGATTATAATTAATTATATAACGCAATGACGTAGTTTGGCAACTATTGGTTAAGTGTTTATATGGCAATCAGTCGGTGATGAAAATAAAATTTTATCACCAAGAAAATGGTGAGCAAAAACTTTTTTTCACCATTTAAAAAGTAATTTTGAGGCAAAATAAAGTAGCGTTAGCTTATATACTGCAATTTCAGAAATAAGAACATAGTTTGTATTGGGTTTTGTGTTTTGGGGCAAAGTAGTAGAGCTATCGCTATTATAGATGGCACATGTTGAAACTAACAACATCGTTTGGATGTCAGGATATAGAGGATAAAGTTGGTTTTAAGGATACGTGATATTTTTGACTATCTTTAAGGAGCATTGTTTTTTTTTTTGCCCCCATGACCCTTCTGTCAGCAAAACCGATCAATGGTTTACGTGGGCCTAGTAAAGTAAAACTATTTTTTTCTTTTTATAAAAAAGCCTAATATTGTATGGGCCGTCTGTTTTTCTTTAACATTATTCCCGGCCTTGAGTAAAATCTTTCCATGGGTAGTTTTTCCCTATCCGGATGAAAAACTTATAAAATCTTAGTTCGTTTTTTGAAAATTCTGATTTCAATTTTAAATACAGACAGTAACACGTTTACCATGCCCAAAGTTAGGCGTAAATTAGAAAACGGTAACTAATATATGACATTCTCTTTTTTTTATTATCGAAATAGTATATACCTTTCTAGTATATCCTTTTACATCAAGGATATGAAAAGTGGACGACAGCGTTGAAAAAAGATATGGAAAAGGATGAAGAATCGACAAGTTCTGAGACCACAACGGCTCTACTATTTTCGTGGCTCTATTTTTATGGCTCAAAACGGATCTACTATCTTTTACTATTTTATATTGTTTTGCACTGAAGACGGCTTCGCGGAGAATCTTGCCAAGGTATTTAAGGTATTTACCTTTTCTGTCCTACTTGTTACTTTGGGTGAAAATTTACCTAGTTAATCTGCATCTTTCACGTTTTTTTTTTTTTTTTTTTTTTTTTTTTTTTTTTTTTTTATCAACAGCTGGAACAAAAGAAGAAATCAGGACGAAAGGAAGAGGGGTAAAATCTTTGGAGACAAAGCTTCGCAAGGCCCCCGAAAAAAGTTAAGTTGCGATTTATTTTTGATAAGCAAGTTTTAATATTGTTAGTAGTCATTACCAGTGATGTCAATTCACGAAGATATAGGAGGAGGGATGCAAAATGTATTTTTCAAAATCAAAGTGGGGCAATTTTGTTGCTTTTTTCATTTTTTTCAATAAAAATATCAAAAAAGCTTTTTTCATGGAAAATACCCATAAAAGGTGTTTAAAAAAAGAAAATCCAGGAAGGGGCAAAAAATCTAGGGTTGCAAATGCCCCCCATCCAAATTGACGCCCCTTATTTCTTTGCAGTAATATCTCTGAATATCCCTTTGCAGTAATGATGTAAAAAGTGTGCTAGAGGAATCAGAAAATATATAAATATCCTCATTACGGGAAACCATGACAATTAAAAGATAAAAGTAATGAAGAATAATAACCTAAATGGGCATATATAGACTAGGAGTCTAGTGTTTCTTTAGATATAGAAAGAAAAAACATTAATAGGTTATTTAGGCTTTCAGGAATTAGAGACATCATTAAGGGTAAAACTAGTGAGAGGGATTGCAACTTCCATACTTAAATTTAAGAATACCCACAGGTTCAGATTGTCAAAACGAACCCCCTGGACATACTAGTCCCCAAAACGAACAAAAATTAAAATAAATCATATAAAAATAAAGACAACAGACAGTGCTTCAGATGAATCCTAAAACAAACATAAAGTACCCCAAACAAGAGTAGGACTACGGGTCATAGCATTCTAAGGGTCATAGTGTCATTTGCGTGAAAACGAACCTGGGGTTCAATTTCACCGCAAGGTTTTCCGATGCGTTTGCTGTCTTTCCCTGTTAAAAAAGACCCTGGCAACTCGAATGTCGTTTTTAACCTCCTATGTATCATCAATGGCACTGGAGGACCTCTATCATTTGTTCTTTGTGCTCAATTCAAGTTCTGTTGGGTTGAGGAAGGAGGGGCTCCTAAATTCAGGTCACAGACAACCGATTTGTGTCTCGAGATATCTGTTTTTATTGGCCATAACATCTAACACAACAACAAAATTATATCACAAGACTAATCAAATTAGAAAAAAAAGTGGATATATTCCGCTCATTCTCAAACGCTTTAAACGGCTTGGTCGTCATTTGTGTTTTATTCAAAATTAAGTAAAAAAAAGAGAAGTTTTTTCAACTGAAAGTAAGGAGCAAAAAAAAACTTAAAAAGAAAAGAAATTATTATGTATATGAGGGGCTTCGCTCCCTCGTCAATACCTCGCTCTGTACGCTAAAGTTCGAATTTTGTTCCAATTCTGAATCCCAAAGGCCGTTTAATTAGAATAAATAGTTCTTTTGAAAGTACTAAAAAAATTGGGGCAAAGAGCAAGATATTGACGAGGGGGCGAACCCCCTCACACACGTAATAATTTCTGTTCGTTTTAAGTTTTAATGTTGCTCTTTAGTTGATCCAGTTAAATACTAAACTTGAGAGTTTAAAATTTGATAATGTGGAAGATGGTTGGAATAATTTTAGAAAAATAATTTGTGAAGTTGCTGAAGGTGTCTTAGGGAAGAAAGCTAGGACTGCAACTAAGAATATTAGTGAAAAGGGTTTATGTTTAATAGAAAGGAGAAAGGACTTGTACAAGAATTATCTGAGTGATAGATCATATGAAAATAAAAGGAATGTAAAGAAAGTAAAGAAAGCATTAAACTATGAACTAAGGAGGCGTGAAGTGAAGGCTAAAATTGGTGGATGGATCAAATTGTCGAGGATCTGAAAGATGCAACTATATGGTATACTGGTAAAATATTGTTCTGGCATGTTAATAAATTGAGAGGGAGTAGTCAATCCGGACTTAGCCCAGTTAAAGACAGAAATGGGGCCACAATTAGCGATAAGGAAAGAATTAAAGAGAGATAGACGGAACATTTTAAGAATTTGCTAAACCGAGATAGAGTTGCAAGGAAAGATATAGATGAAAATGAAAAATTTTGTGATACCATGGATGTGAAGGAAGATTTGTTTTGTGAGGAAGAACTAGCAACAGTACTAAAAGGGTTAAAAAATAATAAGGCTCCAGGTGCTGATAGGGTGGTAAATGAGTTTCTTATGTATGGTGTCTCTGAGGTTGGAAATAAGTTACTGAAGATTATGAATATGATTTTTGAAAAGGGGAAGTAGCTAACGTTTTTAGGACAACCTCAGTTAAGCCACTTTATAAGAAAGGTGATAAAAGAGAGTGTGGTAATTATCGAGGCATTAGTCTGGTCCATGTAGGTAGCAAATTACTTAGTAATATAATGCTTTTTAGACCGAGACATGCCGTATACAAAGTTTTAAGAGAAAAACAGTGCAGTTTTAGAAAAGGTAGAGGATGTGTCGACCACGACCAAATTTTCACTCTTAGGTTAATAATTGAGAAGTGGTTGAGTTGTCAAACACCTTTGGTCCTCAGTTTTATAGATTATGAGCAACCGTTCGATTCTGTTGATAGAAGAGCTTTAGTAAAGGTTTTATCCTTGTGTAGTATACCAGACAAATACATTAAAGTGATTAGTGCTATCGTTCGAGAATAACACTGCTGCGGTTAAGGTAGGAAATGAGGTTAGCAGCCGGTTTTGTATTAAATCAGGAGTTAAGCAGGGTTCTGCTCTATCCCCCTTTATATGGATTATATTGATGGAGTTTGTCTTAAGGAGCACAGGAAAGGCAATGGGAGACATTGGAATCAAATGGGAAGGAAAAAGTCTCCTTGACTTAGCTTATGCTGATGATTTAAGTATCCTAGATGAAAGTCTGAGCAAAATGAACGAACTTTTAGAGGTTTTGCGAGTTCAGGGTGCTAGAATAGATTTGAAAATTAATGTTAAGAAGACTAAGTTACTAAGGATAGGATTAAGTGAAGATGAAAAGGTGACGTTGGGTAATGAAAAGACTGATCAGGTGGGCAGCTTCACTTGCCTTGGTAGTATTATTAGTAAAGATGGTGGGAGCAGCGAAGATGTTAAAAGTAGCCTACTATAGAACTTTTGAAGCAGGGAAGCAGTGAGGATGCTAAAAGTAGAATAGCCAAGGCTCAGGGTGTTTTTTTCACAGTTAAAAAAAGTTTGGAAGAATAGGAAGATAAGTGTGCAAACCAAGATTAGAATATTAGAAGCTAGAGTGATGACAGTGGTCAAATATGGCTCTGAAGCATGGCACTCCGAAAACGAATGAAGATTTTCTAGATGTTTTCCAGAGAAATTGCTTACGGATTGTTCTGGGTACCCGGCTGACTGACCGTAGCCTATTTCAAACAGTAGGCTGTACGAAAAATGTCAATACCACTTTCTAGGGCTATAATGAAAGAAAGGTTGAGGTGGCTAGGGCACGTTGCGCGGATGAAGGATGACAGATTGCCGAAGATTGTTCTTTTCAGCCAACTGTCTAGGGCTAAGCGGAAATAGGTCATCCTCTTCTGGGGTGGGAGGACGTGATAAAGAAAGATTGAAAGGATATAGGAACTTCGTGGGAAGGTGTAAAAAGTGTAAATAATTTCTGAGACCACACTGGCTAATCAGGATAAAACAAAAAATCGCGAAGAAAGGAAGAAAACGAGGACGTAAAACGAGGACTTAAAATAAAAACGAGGTTTTTATTTTAAGGTTTGGTTTTTATATTTTTTTATCAGTTTTATTCTGCACTGAGGACGGTCAAGCGGAGGTCTTGACCGAAATATTTGCATAATTTTTCAATTTTTTCACTGGCTGTTAATTGTCCTCGTTTTCTTCCTTTCTTCGCGATTTTTTGTTTTATAGAGTAAAAAGGGAGGCTTTGAATAGATTGGGATGGAGGAGGAGCGTGCGTAGCGGTGTTGGCCTCAGGCGGCTTGGTGCTGCGGTGAGTTGTTAGCAGTAGTAGTAGTAATTGCTACTTAAGTTGTTGTTCAGTTGGAAAACTTGTCTTTTTTATTTAATTTCTGATTGTTTTTAGATAATGCTGGGAAATCCGGTGCACACTTCATGGAAAATTCCCATTCCCCATGAAAAATTCCTCAATAGAAAAATCATCCCACATAAGACCCTCCCCCATACACCCACCAGAATAATCCCCCCCCCCCCCGAGAACGTCTGTATACTTCCCAATAACTAATGCTCTATTTAAACAATGGGTAAAGTTCACATTTTGCAGCCCTTCTCCAGGGGACTCTGGAGGATAAAGTCATCCTCAAAGACATAGTTAATAGATTTTTCGACTATTCTGAACAAAATGGCTATCTCAAAATTTTGATCGGATGACTTTGGGAAAAAAGGAACGTGAAAGGGGGCCTTGTTGCCATCCAATTTTTGGTTACTTAAAAAGGGCACTAGAACTTTTAATTTCTGTTATAATGAGCCCTCTTGCGATGACCTAGGACCACTGGCTCGATACGATCACCCCTGGCAAAAAAACAAACGAAAAAAATAAAAATAAATAAACAGCGTGATCTTTCTTCTGGCAAAAAAATACAAAATTCCACATTTTCACAGATAGGAGCTTGAAACCTCTACAACAGGGTTTTCTGATACGCTGAATCTGATGGTTTGATTTTCATTAAGATTCTATGACTTTTAGGGGACTGTTCCCCCTTTTTTCGAAAATAAGGCAAATTTTCTCAGGCTCCCAACTTTGGATGGGTAATATGATTAGAAACAATGGTCCTAGAAGATCGGGAGATGGTGCTTTCGAACGAAAATTAAAAGTTCTAGTCCCCTTTTTAAGTGACCAAAAAGATTGGAGGGCAACTGGGCTCCCTCCCGCGCCAGTTTTCCCCAAAGATATCTAATCGAACTTTTGAGACAGCCATTTTGTTCAGTATAGGTGAAAGATCAAATAACTATATCTTTAGGTGTAACATGACCCCCACAGCCCGTGGGGAAAACCATGTAAGTTATGAAATTTGCCCATTGTTTACGTATAGTATTTGTTATTGAGAAGTATACAGGCATTTTACGGAGGGGTGGGGGTTGTGTTTGGGGTTTCTATAGGAATAATCTCCCTTGGGGAGGTAAATTTCCGTGGGTGAATTTTCCAGGGGAAATGTTACACCGGGGCAATACATTCTCTTTGCCAAATGTTTCAAGTGGATATGTTCCGGGGGAATTCTCCGGGGGCTATTTTCTGTGTGTTTCGATATCCGGGAAATAGTCCCCAGGAAAGGCGGCATTTTTGGAGTGATCGAGATACCGATTGACATTAAAGTCTTATTCAAATGAAAGAATGCTAAGGAGAATTTTTCAGGCTGAGTCATCCGCGAGCAATTTGACGGGGGGGGGGGGATTTTCGACGGGGATGGAACTGTCTGGAGGGAATTTGACAGGGGGGAGGGGTACACTCTACGGTGGATGAAATTTCCACAGAGGAGTTTTCCGTGACGGGTGGGGGGTATATTTCATAGAGAATGAGCCAGATTTACCGGCATTATTTGAAAAGCCATCAGAAATCAAATTAAAAAGAACAACCCTTTTTTAAACTGAAAGTAAGGAGCAATATTAAAATTCAAAATGAACAGAAATTATTTCATATGTGAAGGGTTGCCTCCTCCTCATTACCTTGCTCTTTACGCTAAGATTTGACTGTTTGTCCCAATTTTTTAAGAGCGGCTACTGAAACACGGTGCCGTTTAGTTAGATAAGAAGCTTTTTTTAAAAATACTAAGAACTTAGCGGAAAAAGCAAGGTATTGAGGAGGGGTGAACCCTTTATATACGGAATAAAACTGCCAATATTATTATACAAATTTAATTTTAACTTTTCATGTACGGTGAGCCAAATTCAAAGTTGTATTAGTTGAAAAACGTTTAGA
Organism: Artemia sp. Qi Xiang Cuo; assembly: GCF_049724085.1. Lineage (NCBI taxonomy): Eukaryota > Metazoa > Arthropoda > Branchiopoda > Anostraca > Artemiidae > Artemia > Artemia sp. Qi Xiang Cuo. Next base: position 75,110,043 of record NC_142801.1, on the reverse strand, counting down.
AATTAAATGAAAAGCTGTTTTACCTGAAAGTAAGGAGCGACAAAAAAACTTAAAACGAACAGAAATTATTCTGCACATGAAAGGCGTTGTCCCTTCTTCAACACCTCGCTCTTTACGCTAAAGTTTGACTATTTGTCACAATTCTACTTTTTAAAACAATAAAAATGTTTAGCGTAAAGAGCCAGGCGTTGAGGAGGGGACATCCCGTTTCATATACGTAATAATTTCTGTACGTTTTAAGTTTTAATGTCACTCCTTGCTTTCAGTTAAAAAAAAAAAACCTTTTTTATTTAATTGAACATATAATGAAATTAATTCCTGGAAATTTCCGTAATTTTTGATTTTCGAAGTTATAATTATAAGAGAGCAAACTTCAAAAATCTATTTAGTTTTCAGTTAAGTGCAAATTATGCTATGGCCTTTAGAAGGTTTAGCAGGCTATAGCCCTAATACCATTTGTGGTACTTTACGTCCATTTTAGAATTCATTTATTCGTCTATGTCAGAATCTTTCTGTTTGATGTGATTATGTATTTTAATTTCTGTTCGCTTTGGATATCTTATATTAGCCACTTCCGTTCGTTTAAAGTTTGGATTTTTGTAAGACTATATTTCCACTCGTCTTAGGTGCTAATACGGCTCTTTAAATTTTTGACACTTTTTTTCAATAGCATTTTTTTAAATTAATTTTTGTTGGTTTTCACTTTACACAGTTTTATTTTTGGTTAATATTAGAAGTATTTGTGAAGTTTGTTGAAGTGCTTACATGTGAATCAATTCTGATTCCCATAGGGCTTTAAAGTGTAAAAATGTTTAGGTTGGATTGGAGGCATTGATTTTTAGCTCCTCAAAAGCTGTTCCCAAGATATTGCAAATGCGCTATTTTGATAAACTTTATGCACATTATGTTATTTCATGTCGCGATCTCCTCCCAAGTCATAGTTAGCCTTCATTCTTCATTCTCTTTGCCCCATTCTCTTCCTTTCTTTCCCCCAAAAGTACCTGAAACTTTCAACTTCGTCCCCCAAGCCGTTCATAATATACTGCCGATATGCTGTTCCGATGATCTAAATGTTCATTTATCTCCAAGCTATTCCCGAGATTTTACAGATTCTTGTAGTATGATGGCCTTGGTACACAAAATACATTTTAGCTTAGGTATACCCTCTTCCCCAAGACATTGCCCGACGACCACTTGCCTCTCCTCTTTCCTAAGCCCTCCCTAGAATTTTCAACTTGATACCCTAGGCCGTTCCCTTGATATTGCAGATACACCATTTTGATAACCTGGAAAGGCATACTGTCTCTTCATACAACTTGCAATTTAACTCTATAGAGACTACAAGTCCCACAGGAGCTTACATTGCAAAAATGTTTTATTAGATCAGAGACAGAAATTTTTTACCCCTCCCCTTCCCCCGAATGCAAATTTGAAAACCTTTGCGGAATTCTCCCCTTTCATTCTTCAACGGTGCCTTAAGTTTTAATTTCAAACCTTAATCCGTTCGCAAGATATTGTAGATATATAGTTTCGATGACCTGGATACACAGAGCGTCTTTTCATTTGCCTCTGCCCCCTATCCTGGGTCAAAATCTGAGGTCCACTTAACACCACCTTAAGACACTGAAAGCTTCAAATTCATTCCCTAAACGTTGACCAACAAGCGTCTTTTGATTTAGCTCAACTCCCCCCCCCCCTCAACATTCCCAGAAAATTTTAACTTATTATCTTTAGCCGTTCCTGAGATATTGCAGGTATACCCTTTTGACAAACTGGATGCTCACAATGTCTTATAATTTAATTCAACATCTTTCTTAACATTTCCCAGTTTCAATTTTCAAGTTTCAATTTAATATCCTTATTTGTTCCCAAGATATTGCAAATACACCCCTTCACAGGCCGGCAAACACATAGTATAGACTATTTTGATTTAGCTCGGCATAATTCTCTCAAAGTTTCAACTAAATACCCTTAGCCGTTCCTGGTGCATTGGTGCATTGGACCTTTGCCCCAGGGCCTGTGGAGTCATGTCATCCCGGCATGCAGATTTATTGAACGTTTCGACTATTTAGAACAAAATGGCTAACATAAGTTTCCTATCGGATTCTTTGTAGGTTACGGGGGAATTGCGTAGCAAAACAGGGTATGGGGGTCTGGTTGCCCTCTAATCCCTTTTGATAAAAGGAACTCTAGAACTTTCAATTCCCAATCGATTGAGCCCCTTCTGAAGTTTATACGACCACCCCTTCATATGAGGGGTGTTTGGACAAAAAAAATAAGGCTAGAGCGTTGCCGCTGAATCAACAGTGTTAAGAGGCAAAGACTCGGTTGGCAGAAAATAGCTTCAGGTGAAGTCGCACGATTGGGACAGAGCTGAAGTTAAAAGACATGGCGAAAAATAATATAAAGATTGCTCTCAGATCTCGTTGTCTACAAGCAGCTGCTAGTTTTATGGATTGTTTTCACATCTTTGCTAAGCAACAGACAAAAAGGCTTCGATGAAACCATAAATATGCACTGCGGTGTCCCTAATCGTTCATGGAGCTGAGGTGATTGAAAGCTTTTTGACTTTTCTACATTAGTTTCAAATTTATTATTTCTGGCGGAAAATCTATAGAAACCTTTGATGGAACGAATGCCATAGGCACCTAACCAGTTGCGCAACACTTTAAATCGAAAAGCTCCAACCGAAAAATTGAAAAAGAACGAATAACCAACAAAGAAATATACCACGCTACCAACCAAACCGCAGGCGCCGTTATATGTGCTTGGGTCATAGGTGCTGATGGGTAAGGAAAGCTGCCACATGATGTGTGGGCTGCCCCCTGTCTCCGAAAACAAGGGAAAACAAAAATGACTCAAGGTCGATTCCTTGAGAAGGAGGCAAAACTGGAAAGACATTCGATGGGCTGCGGGCGCGGTAGACGTCATGCACCTCCAGGCCCACAAGGAACTAAGCCTAAATAAGAGGAATCAAGAAGAAGCTTGAAAGAAAATGGGGTATTTTTCATAACGCAAACAAATTTTGTAGTACTTAAATGAATATATGTCTTCTAACAGGCAAGTTCTTTCAGAATGAAATACTAGCTAGTCTTAATATTTAGCAAATATATGTTTTCAAATAAATTTTAGCCACATTCTCTTGTTATCAATTTTTTAATTGCTTAAAAGCTGAGTCCCCGTGCATTTCAAAACTAGAATCGTGGGATAATTTGTTTTCTGGTATTTATTATTACCAGCTTTGGTTCTATACCAAAATTATATTTTAATAAAAGTAAGTTTTTTCAACTAAAAGTAAAGAGCAACATTAAAACTTAAAACGAACAGAAATTATTACGGGTATGAAGGGGATTGTCCCCTCCTCAATACCTTGCTCTTTACGCTAAAATTTTCTATTACTTTAAAAAAAAGCTTCCTATTTTTCCAATTAAACGACCCTTGTTTCAGGAGTCCTTCTTATAGAATTGGGACAAAATTTAAACTTTAGCGTAGAGAACGAGGTGTTGAGGAAGGGGCAATCCCCTTCATATACGTAATAATTTCTGTTCGTTTAAAGTTTTAATGTCGGTCCTTACTTTCAGTTGAAAAAAAATTAGTTTTTTTAAATTTAATTTCTGATCATTTTTAAGTAATGCCAGGAAATCTGGCCCCACATCCTTGGAGAAATCCCCGTTCCCACTGAACTATCCTCTAGACGATTCAATCCCTGTGAAAATGTACCCCGGACAATTACCCTTAACAACTCTACGAGTAAAATTGAGACGGAAGAGAAAAGACATTTAAGACATTTAAAAAGAATTTCGTATAGGAATTCTGGCAAATTCCCCCGGTTATAATTTTCCCTGACAGGTTAACTCCCTGGAAACTTCCCTCCTCATGGAAAATTTCCCTGTAGAAAAACTCCAGCAAAAAACCTGCCCCCCCCCCCTTCCAACCAAAAATGTATGCATACTTCACAATAACAAATACTATATCTAACAAAACTGGCAAATTTATGACTTAAAGATCTCCCCGGGGGATTTTTTGGGGGGAGGAGGTCTTGTTATATCTAAAGGCATATTTATTGGGCCTTTCAACTATGATGTGCAAAGTGGCTGTCTGAAAATTTTGATCGGACGACTTTGGGAAAAAAGGGGCGGGGGAGAAGGCCAGGTTGCCCTCCAATATTTTTGGTTACTTAAAAAGGGCACTAGAACTTTTAATTTCCGTTAGAATGAGGCCTCTCACGATATTATAGGACCACTGGGTCGATACGATCACCCCTGAAAAAATAATAATAAATAAACATGCATCCGTGATCTTTCTTCTTTCCAAAAATACAAAATTCCATATTTTTGCAGATAGGAGCTTGAAACCACTACAGTAAGGTTCTCTGACACGCTGAATCTGATGGTGTGATTTCTCATTAAAATTCTAATACTTTTAGGGGGTATTTCCTCCTTTTTTCAAAAATCAGGCAAATTTTGTTCGGCCCGTAGCCTTGGATCGGTAAGACTAAACTTAATGAAACATATATACTTGAAGTCAGCATAATAAGCCAATTCTTTTTATATATCTATTGGTGTCAAAATTCTGTTTTTTAGAGTTTTGGTTACTATTGAGCCGGGTCGCTCCTTACTTAGTTCGTTACCATGAACTCTTTGATAAGATTCTTTTTTAGAGAAAGACCTTTCTTTGTTTCGTAAGTCAGTAGCGGTAACTCAAAAGAGGGCATGTAACACAACCCAAATTTTACAGGAGGGCAGAAGAACAGAAAACTGTGTTTAGGATTTTTACCTGTTAGAAAAAACAACTTTTATTAAAAGGAAAAATAGTTTTTAATAGCATCCAGGGTATGGCAAAAGCAATTTGATATATAAGCTCATATTTCCAAATATTTCTGAATGCGAGAAAAGGGAACATAATGCGTTGCTAAAATTAAAAAACGGGATGTAAATCCCCTTGAAAAAAAAAAATAAACACGCATTCGTGACCTTTCTTCTGGCAAAAAAATCCACATTTTTGCAGATAGAAGCTTGAAAGCTCTATAGTAGGGTTCTCTGATAACCTTTATATGATGGTGTGATTTTCATTGAGATTTTTGACTTTAAGGGGGTATTTCCCCCTTTTTGGAAAACCAGGAAAAGTTTCTTAGGGTCGTAGCCTTTGATGGGTAACACTAAAATTAATGAAACTTATATATTGGGAATCAGCATAAGAGCCGATTCATTTGATGTATCTATTGGTGTTAAAAATTCCGTTTTTTAGAGTTTCGGTTACTATTGAAGCCCATTGCTCCTTGCTTACAGTTCGATACCACGAAGTGTCTGAAAATTATTTGATTGCGCGTTTTATTAAGACATTTTAGTAGTAGTTAAGTCTTTTAAATAGTTGCTTTTGTTAATTATTAATTAAATAAACTTTTTCTACAAAATAAGTTTTTCAAAGAAAAGTAAAGAACTCCATTAAACAAAAAATGAGCAAAAATAAAATTAAATAATCTACCAAGCGTGAAACTACCACAAAGCAGCATCGATAAATAAATGAAACCCAAATCGAACAGAAATTACAATAAATAACCGAGTCAAACTCAAAACGAGCAGAAATCAACATAAGTTGGGCGCAAAACCCCTATGCCTTCCCAAGGCCAGAACAAAATTTGTACTTTACTGAAGAAAATATAAATGAATGTGCATTGTCAGTTTAATATACATATACTGATATCTAGTAATCAATATGTTAATATTATTTGATTTATTAAAGTTATAAAAGTAAAAACTTTTTTTTTTAAGTAAAGTGCAAATTATGTTCTGTCCTTGGGAAGGCATAGGGGTTTTGAGCACAACTTATATTAATTTTTGATCGTTTTGAGTTTCTGAATTTTTGAGATTTTAAAAACAAGTCTAAAAAGCAACCCAATTAGAAATGCAGCTAAGCATTTTGTTAAGCAAAGTGGCCTTTTTTGTTTTCCTGGCAGGAACAGGTGAAGTGAGGAGTATTATGAGGGATCACAAGAGCTGAGACTCTGAAAGGGCTTAGGTATAATAGTGTATCAGATTGAAAAGGGCACCATCCAAGTGAGGATACATTCATTTCTTAAAGGAGAATAATTTGAAAAGAAAGAAGTTTTGGCAATTTTCTAAACCATATTTTTTCTTCGCTTTTTACAAATATCCTAATTCTAACAATTGTCACAGAATTCAACCCAGCGTTTTTTGCTTTATAACTACTCATTGACTTGGAAGTACATGAGCCCCCGGAAGGATTAGGGGGTAGACAGAGTATTTTATAATCTTCTTCTTCCTCGTCCTGCTTTTCCCCCAGTGGTAGTGTTCAATAAAAGTTCAATTTTAATAAAATAAAATTAATTCGCAATAAAATAAAATTTTATTTGCTTCAGCAATTCATATGAACGTGCAGCACCCACGCCAATTGGGGCGGTCTCTTCCTTTACGGTAGAAAGAAACTTATCCAAGTAAGAATTAACAACACCCAACCAAGGGGTGTTCCTTCTGAATATATAGCTTGACCAAAATCTTCACGGAGACATGGTTTCACATAAAAATTAGTATTTGGCACCCATATTAGCTTGGGAAACAAAGGCTGTAAAACAAACTATTTCCAGTCTGAAGGAAAATGACAAGTCTAAATGCATGAATGGAGAGTGCCCATTGCTGTTTGACGAAATTCATATAAAATTCTGCCAGAAGAGACAGAGAAATAAGAGGAAAACATGAGCATGGTACGAAATCTGCGAAAAGCTCAACAGATCATAATCCTTTCCAATAGAATGAATTCATAGAATCCAATAGAATAAATTTTTATTAAAACATTAAAAGTATTATCAATTACGAGGGCACATAGCTATATTTGCTAACTTTTATTTCAATGATTAAAACATTTGAAAATCCACCTCATAGAGTTCAAAGATCCCTTGTAGGTCCCTAGTAAGGACCACTTCTTCTATAAATACACATTTACACGGCATCTGATTGACTGATGAAATTTTTAAATTATAACCATATGGTTTCCTAGTGAAGACAATCAGTGCAAACCAGATTATCTTTGCTCTCCCAGTTCCATCTGAAGAAAAGATAAGTGAAAATTTCCTCAGCGGGGGTAAAGCTAGGTTCTGACGCTTAGGCAGCCAGATTTTGTGCCACTCAATGAAAAAAAACAACCCCATGTGGGCAAACAATTCTGTTCTGTTTTAGATAAGATTCAGAGCATTCGTTTTTCTGAGTGGCAAAATTATGCTTAAAATAGCTACTAGCTTCTAGTTGATTTAGAAATTTTAACTGAAAGTAAGGAGCAACATTAAACCTTAAATACAAACAAAAATTGTTCTGTATAAAATTGTTCTGTGGGGGGGGGGGGTTGAATTTTATGCTTGGGGCAATTTTACAAAAGTGAGAATTTCCATGAGGAGGGAAGTTGCCGTGGTTGAGCTTTCCAGGAGAAGTTTTATACTGGGGGAGTTTGCCAGAATTCCTATAAAAAATTCTTTTTATATGTCTTACTTCGTCGTTGCCGACTAAATTTAACACATGGAGATGTTCTGGGAAAATTTTCATTTGGGCAGGAACTGTCTGAATTTTTTCTATGAGGGGAGGGGGGAGGAGAATGTTCCGTGGCAGACATTCTCAATGGGAGAGTTTCAGGCGGAAGCAAGTTTTCACTGGGGATGGGGGATTTCTGAGAAAATTTTTCCACAAAGGGTGGATTTCCGACATGATTTGGAAAACGATAAGTACGCAAGGAGAACTTTTCAGGCGGAATCGTTTGCAAGAAACTTTCCTGGGGGATTTTCAGCGAGGATGGAATTGTCTTGGGTGGGGGGATAATTAGCGTAAAGGAACTTTGCTTTGAAAAATTTTTTGTTGGGGGAGGGAATTTTCCATGGAGCGAAGCTGGAATTCCTGGCGTTGCTTGAAAAAAAATCAGAAATTAAAAAAAAAAAAATTAAGGTGAAAGTAAGAAGCAGCATTAAAACGAAAACGAACGGAAATTATTCCGCAAATGATGGGGTTGCCCCTCCTCAATACCTCGCTCTTTACGCTAAAATTTAACTTTTTGTCTCAGGTCTTGAAAAATGACTCCTGAAGCACAAGGTTCGTTTAATTAGAATAAGAAGCTTTTTAAAAGTTCTAAAGTACTTCAGCGTGAAAAGCGAGGTGCCGGTATTGAGGGGGGGGGGCAGCTTCCCTCGTATACGGAATAATTTTTGTTCGTTTTAAGCTTTAGTATCGCTTCTTACTTTCAGTTGAAAAAACTTAATTTTTTTAATTAATACGAACAAAAGACTAGATATGCCAAGTAAAGAGACAAGACATGGGGGAAGGGGAGTAAAAAAGTTCCTTCGAGCCGGATTTGAACCAGCGACCTAAGGATAACAGTTAAACCTCTACAGTCCACCGCTCTACCAACTGAGCTATCGAAGGCTTATGACAAAAACAAAATTAAAGACAGCTATAAATACAAACACCTTCAAAGCAGGGCGTGGTTTATGAGTGCTACAAGCTATAATCGACACAAATTAAATTTTGTTTTCTTTTCCACTTGTGATTTTAGTTCCGTTGGTGTATATAACAGACATTTTTAGGCCAAGCTAAAAAAGCAAAATTCCAGCCCAGGGTATCATCTACTGTTTTACTATTTATCCTCTCCGTCATTATTTATCAATACTTTACACTGATTTTAGATTGAATTTATCGTAGTCCATGCAAATAGATAATTACAATGGACAATAAACCGTACTAGGTAAGCCAATAGTGTAAATATGAAGAGAAAAAAAAAACGATAGCAAAGTGCACTTATATATATGGCTACTAATCCGATGAGAACGAATACTTAACCCCCCTCCCCCATTTCAAAGCCCCTAACGACATTACATGTTACAAAGGTACCACAATGAGACAAATGGGAAAAGTGACAGGATCACAAAACTTGGTAGTCGTGTTAAAGCCAGGATCAGCAACAACAACTGATACTGCGTTGTTCTGGATTGAGAACTAGAAGTTTTAGAAAGATCGTGATAGATCATTTTTTGAACAAAACATTTCGATTATTATGTAAAATCAAGCTGGCAAAACCTGGGACTGAATTTGCTTGGACTCACAGGCGGACAAGTGAAACCTAAGCCTAATAGGTTTGGCCGCTTGAAGTCTAAAGGTGGAATACCGTGTCAAAGGATCGACACGAGACCGACAAGCCCCCTAAACTTGCAGGCGAACGGTAAAACCTATAGATTTCCAAGTGTTTGGTTAAATGGCACGGGTAAATGGTGGGAGTAAGCATGACTCTCTTATTGGACAAGTACTTATGTGTTAGCTTTTGGAAAGGAACGCCCGCCTAGACTCTCAGACAGGTTGTGACAGGCGTCCAAAGCCAAATTGGGCCCATCCACATAGTGTCAGGCTATTATTAACAACTCACCGCAGTACCAACCCGCCTGAAGCCAAAAAGCTACACACGCTACTCTTCTATCTCAATCTATTTAAAGTCCCTCGCTTTACACCCTTCCAGGAAGTTCTCATTTCCCTTAAATCTTTACTTACGACATTCTTCTACCCCAACCGAGAACGACCTGCTTTTCGTTTAACCATAGATGGTAGGCCGAAAAGGACAATAATGTGTCACCCTTCATCCAAAGAACGTGCCCTAGCCATCTAAACCTTTACCTTATTATAGCCCTAGAAAACGGCGTCATGAAAGTAAAGATCCTCGTTAAAGTCTAAAGGAAACAGAAACAATAAGAAAGACTGCTACCCCCAAAACCTTCGACTCTTTACACAAAACCATAGCTTTTTTTCACAACTCTTCGCAAATGAAAATAATCGTTTTAGGTGAATTTATTTTACAAGTACCAGATTCAGTTCCATTATTTGAAAAGCAATCGACGAAGAAAATACTTGCAAATACCAACTGGAAAATGGATGTCTTTCTTACATTCTAACATGCTTTCGGTTAAGCAAAAGTTAAACTTTAGCGTAGAGAAATACTGATGATTTAAGCATCCTAGAAGAAAGTGTGAGCAAAAAGAATGAACTTTTAGAGGTTTTACGACTTCAGGGTACTAGAATAGGTTTGAAAATTAATGGTAGGAAGACTAAGTCCCTAAGGCTAGGAATAAGTGAAGATGAAAAGACGACATTGGGAAATGGAAAAATTGATCAGGTGGGCAGCTTCACTTACCTTGGTAGTATTATTAGTAAAGATGGTGGGAGCTGTGAAGATGTTAAAAGTAGAATAACCAAGGCTCAGGGTGTTTTTTCACAGGTAAAACAAATTTGGAAGAATAGGAAGATAAGTCTGCAAACCAAAATTAGAATATTAGAAGCTACAGTGATGACGGTGGTCAAATATGGCTCTGAAGCATGGGCGCTTCGAAAAGCGGATGAAGGTTTTCTACATATTTTCCAGAGAAATTGCTTAAGAATTGCTCTGGGTATCCGGCTGACTGACCGTATTTCAAACAATAGGCTGTACGAAAAAATGTGGTTCAATACCGCTCTCTAGGGCTATAATAAACGAAAGGTTGAGGTGGCTATGGCACGTTGTGCGGATGAAGGATTGACGAAGATTGTTCTTTTCGGCCAACCGTCTAGGGCTAAACGGAAATGCATGTCGTCCTCGTCTGGGGTGGGAGGATGTCATAAAGAAAGATTTAAAGGAAATGGGAACTTCGTGGGATGGTGTAAAAGAGGAGGCTTTGAATAGATTGGGATGGAGGAGGAGCGTGCGTAGCTGTGTCGGCCTCAGGCGGCTTGGTGCTTCGGTGAGTTGTTAGTAGTAGTAGTAGAGAAATAATTGTTTCATTTAAAAAGGGCAAAAGAACAATAAATTTGCTTTTGAGTTAGCCTCCTCAGCTAGTTTAAGACAACAGACCCCGAAGGAAAAGAAAACACACAACCGTCACCCTCAATCCCGGAAAAGAAAAAACTAAACTCGTATTTTTGTGCATACGAGCTTGAAACTTTCAAATGGTTCTCAGTAGCGTTGAATTTAATGGTGTGATTTTCATCTTAGATTACACTTCTTATTGGGGATTTACCTTCTTTTCGTTTATCAAAATTACGTTTCTTGTGCAAATTTCCTTACACTAATAATTTTTGACGTGTAATTTTAAAACTAATAAATTTTACATATTTGGGATCAAGATGAGAGGATTTTTTTTACATATATTGTTGTTAAATTTCCATTTTTGGGGTTTTGGTTACTATTGAAATTTCAAGTCTGGGTCTCTATGTCGTTTCGCTGCATATGTACCTGAGGCCAGGTGAATATCTGTAACTTACCGTAAAGTGTCCATTCTTTAGGTGGGCAATGAAAGGTTATGTCTTCACTTCACTGTGACAATCACGCGTTGGTTAAGCATTATTGGGTAAGCATTTGTAGTTATCCACGGTAGATTATATATAAGAAAATCTGTTGAATGAGACTAGTGATGCTGAAACATATAAAAACAACAAAAGACTTACCAATCTCTGCAGTGAAGGAAGATGGTAAGGATTAATTGATATTGCGTCGCTGTAGCTCTGCTTAGCCTCGATCAGTTCATTCTTGTGCTCACGAACAAGGCCCCTCTGCAAAAGAAAGCATAAAAGAAACAAAATTGAAGCCCTAATTGAAAACTGCACCTGTAGCCCAGACAGCCCCCGCCATCTCGAAAAGGAATAATTAACATATTCTACTTTGATTTTATCAGACAACTACCTAACCGCACAGTAAATTTTAAAATATTTCTCAAAATACTCAAATTTCTCAAAATACTCGTGCCAAATAAAAGACTTCATTTACAAAATTAGACTATCGCCGTGGATATAAGAACAAAGGCAGTTGACATGTTGATATGATTATATTTTGCCAATCTTGGTATTTATATAATTACCAGTTGAATGGGTTGTTAGCCCATATAACAACCAAATTCTCCATTGACACAAGAACAAGCAGTAGCATCTACTACAGAGGGACACGGGTGCATTGCTGTCAATAGCCAATAATTCTAAAAATGGGTGCAAATAGTCTTAAATGGAGTGGAGGGAGAGGGTCACAAGGTTCTCTAAAGAAAAGGTTCTCTAAAGGAGATCTTTCCAAGTAAAATAAAAATTTCTTCTCGACTCAAATTTGATTATTCAATAATTTTCCAGTTCCACAATAAATTTTTACAATGTTTCTCAAAATACACATGTCACATAAAAGACTCCATTTACAAAATTAGAGCATCATCATGGTTATAAGGACAAAGGCTCTTAGACTTTAGGAATTACCAGCTTTAAGGGTTGTTAGCATATATAACAACAGAATCCTCCAAAGACACGTGAAGAAGCCGCAACGAGCATCTACTAGAGGCGGACATGAATGCATAGATGTCAGCAATAAGTAATTATAGAAATAGGTGCAAATAGTCTAAGACAGGGATGCGGGGGGGGGGGGGAGGTCATAAATCTTTCCCAGGAAAACCAAAAAAATATTGGTACTTATCTGTTATAGCGCCTATGTCAAGTTCTTTATCCATTGACGAACTATAGAACCGGTTTCTTCGTTAGTTTTCTTCAGCTTCGCGTGAGACATTACAAAGACAAGAGACAGAATAGATGGGAAATATATAATTTGGGCTATATATTCGCACATTAGGGGGTAAAGTATTTGGACAGCGTGAAGTTAGAAAACAATTCTTACTTCATGATATGCAGAACAATTGGACCTAACACATTTTGCATGCAGACCCACTATACTTAACCCTCACCCCCTAATGTGCAAATATATAGACCGAATTTGTTTTTAAAGTATTATATTATCATCATATTTTGTGATATTTCAATAAGATTAGTCAGAGAAACAGGTTCTACTGAGATGAAAAACTTAACATAGGCGTTATAACAGATAAGTACCGAAATATTTACAAGAAGAATAAAAAATTATCTTCTCGATTCAAATTCAGTCACCGAACAACTTCCCAAGCCCACAATAAATTTTACAATGTTTCTTCAAAACATTCATGTCACATAAAATACTCAGTTTACAAAAATAGAAGCTCTAGTCTAGGGCTTTATGAATTACCAGCTGTATGGGTTATCAGTCTATACAACAGCCGAATTCCGCAAAGACGCGTGAACAAGCAGCAGCGAGCATCTACTACAAGTGGACACGGATGCATTGGTATCACTAATATAGAAACAGGTACAAATAGCTTTAGATGGAAGGGGGAGGGGAAGGGGAAGGATGGAAGGGGAGATAGAAGGAAGTTTTAGATGGAAGGGGGAGGGGAAGGGGAAGGAGGATAAAAACAAACAACCTGAGATTAAAAACACAAACAAACTCCTCATTTTCTTGAGGGGCTCCTAAAATAATTGCGAGGATCTCTACCGCATCATAAGGCTTACTACCTGGTCAACCTATCAGAAAGCCAGCTGATGAATACATCCAAAATAAATCTTCTATATGTCCGGGAACAATACACCTGGGGTGGTACATCTGACAATTTTAGAAGAATGACGGCGAAGAAAAGAAGTGAGAGTGATGTAAAGAGTGAAGAGAGTGAAGTAAGCAGAGTGAAGGCTAGAACTAGTTTCGAAAACTCATTGCCTTTCTGCAAAAGTAAGGCGCAGTGTTGAATTTCATAAGCTTACAACATCTCTTGAGAAACTTTATCTGAAAACCTAATGAAACACGTCTTTTATAATCAGATTTATTCCTTTATCTTAAGTTCAATACGATTCTCTTTCCAATTTAGTATTATTGCTGTTGAATACGTGTTTTTACCAGTATCCTTTTTTTTACATGTTTTTGGCAGTATACCGATGATCTGAGAGATTTGCAGAGCAAGTATGAATTCTTACATGCGTCTCAAAGCCCCTCTCTCTTGATTTTTTAACTTTTTTTTAAGCTCTAATGAATTTTATCCAAGAATGAAAAAAAATCGCTTTGGTTGATTGGCTGTTAATAATGACAAATAATTTAAGCGGACAATGTTTCGTTTTAGTTCTACAAACACGACAAAAAAAAAATAGATTAAGTTTTCATTTTCTAGTTTCCTGCAAGTTAGAAGCGAAAAAAAAAACGGATTACCTATAAATACAACTTTAATTATTTTGTTTATTACGGATTATGCTGATGATTCAAGCATCCTAGATGAAAGAGTGAGCAAAATGAATGCACTTTTAGAGGTTTTGCAAAATCAGGGTGCTAGAATAGGTTTGTAAATTAATGTTAAGAAGACTATGTCACTAAGGCGAGGAATAGGTGAAGATGAAAAGGTGACATTGGGTAACGAAAAAATTAATCAAGCGGGCAGCTTCACTTACCTTGGTAGTATTATTAGTAAAGACGTGGGGTGTAGGGAAAAAGTTAATAGTAGACCAGCCAGTATTTAGGGTGTTTTTTTCATTGTTAAAAAAATTTCGTAAAGATAGGAATGTCCGTGTGCAAGCCCAAATTAGAATGCAGGAAGCTACAGTGATGACAGTGGTCAAAAATGGTTCTGAAGCATGGGCGCTCCGAAAAGCGGATAAAGATCTGCTAGATGTTCTCCAGAGAAATTGCTTACCGATTGTTCTGGGTACCCACTTGACTGGCCGTATTTCAAACAGTAGGCTGTACGAAAAATGTGGTTCAGTACCGCTCTCTAGGGTTGTAAGGAAAGAAAGGTTGAAGTGGCTAGGGCACATTGTGCAGATGAAGGATGACAGATTGCAGAAGATTGTTCTTTTCGGTTAACCGTCTAGGGCTAAACGGAAAGCAGGTCATCCTCGCCTGGGGTGGGAGGATGTCATAAAGAAAGATTTAAAGGAAATGAGAACTTCGTGGGAGGGTGTCAAAAGGGAGGCTTTGAATAGATTGGGACGGAGGAGGAGCGTGCGTAGCTGTGTTGGCCTCGGGCGGCTTGGTACTGCGGTGAGTTGTTAGTAGTAGTAGTACTACTACAGAAAATACTAAAGGACAGAGTCTATGAGTCAATCCACAGTTTAGGGAAGAGGTTGTATTAAAACCATCCACGTTTTAAGAAGAATTATATAACGCCTCGAGTCACCACAGGCCGGGTATGGAACGTTACAAAGTGGTTTTGCAGTGTATGAAGTAGATTTAAAATAGTGATATCCCGCCTTAAGGTTTCTGCCCTGCCTTTGATTAAAGCGATCTGCCTAAATATGTGGTAAACTTAAAATCACAAGCCATACCTGGCCAACATAAAACAAAAAGCCTAGGGGTGATTTGTGTCGCTTCATAAAAATAACACCTTTGAAACACCTGATCCCAACACGCTGTAAACTAGATACTACTGCTACTACTCAGCTTAACCCGAGGAAAATAGGGCTGAACACATTTTTACTGACCCCATTCTATTCAGAGCTTCACTCTTTACTCCATCCCGTGAAGTTCCAACTTCCTTTTAAGCTCTCCTCACAATCACCTTTAACCTCCTTCGGGGACGTGCTGTTTTTTGACTGACCTCAGTTGGACTGCTAAAAAGCAAGCTTTTTAGCAAACCATCATCAGCAATCTGTAAAACGTATCCTAATCGTTTTACAAGATATATATAAAGTGGCTGACATGGTAAAGAAAAGCATTCAATTGCCAAGAATAAAACAGATATGTTAGATATAAGAAAGAAGTAAAGGATGTTTTGAAGAAGAAAAAAACTACTGATAATCATAAACAACATGTTTCAAAATTTAATTGAAATACCCTTCAGAACTGTCAGCCAATCTTGAGAAACGACTTGACATTGACATTCAAAACAAATGAAACTGAGAAGCAGTTAGAAACATTTTTCAAATTAGCGTTAAGAAAAAAGAAGCTAGGAAATTGTTGAAACAATGGTTTGAAATTTAAATAATATGAACAGGTTTTGAGTTTAGACAGTAAAGTCGTTATGCTGCGTAAAAAAAAAAAAAAAAACTAGCAGTCTACTATTGCAACATACCGTGTTGCTTCTTTAGCTTATTTGCACTTTAGTGCACAGTGGAAAGATGAAACAGCTGATCATGAAAATCATGATCATGAATCTATCTTTGGATTATTTTAGATGAAAATTTGTCGTTTCATAAATATGTAAAAACACTATCGTTAAAAACTTCCCAAAATATTGACATGCTAGCTCGTCTTCGTCATTTCTTTCCTAAAGCTATTCTAAAATCTATTTATTATTCTTTCGCCGACCCATATTTTCTCTATTGTATTTCGGTTTGGGCATCTACCTTTTCGTCTGTTTTCAAACCTCTCCAAATACTTCAGAATAAAGCAATGAGGATTCTAACTAATGTTGATTGCAGATCTTCAGTTAGAAACCTATATAGGACTTCAGGAATTTATTTTTGGACCAAGTTATTTGAATCAATTCAATTTCTATATCTAGTATTTGTCACAACTATCAATATAGTAATTTACCTGTAAATTTCTCCGGTATTTTTCCAACTAATTCTGAGTTTCATACTTATCCTACTACACATCGTTGAGACTTTTCGTGCAAAATTCGAGAACCATCGAGAGCGGGATTCAGCATCCGTCACACTGGGCCAAAAATATGGGACTCAATTCCAGCATCAGTTCGAGAATGCAGCAACAAGCGACATTTTCTAAGACTGGTGAAGAAATATCTTACGACAAGCTAATTATTTTGTTTATTACCGTTTTCTTTTTCGTTGTTGTAAAATTTAGTTTGTAAATGGCTGTGTATTTTCAATGGCAATATTTCGGCGTTAGAGTATGCCGCCAGGCATGTGCGCTGTTTGTGACATTTATTTATGTATGTGTTATAAATAAAATATTCTACTCTATTCTTCTACTCTAAGGCAAAACAATGATTTCAAATATAAATAATATGATTTGGTCAACAAAATCTAAGCGTTGCACTAGCTACACGATATCTAAAAGGCTATTATTACAATATGAAATGCTACTTCTTGAACTTAGTTACACTTTTGTGACTACAGATGGGCTGACTTAAGTGGACGGACAAAAAACCCACTAGAGATGGTACCCACTACGGTCGACTACCGTGTCATAAACTCTCATGCAAACACTAGACCATGCAAACACCTTGTTTGCTGAAAGAAAAAAGTAAAGCTTGATTTGAGAAGGAAAAAAGAGTGATGATCATAAACGATATGTTTCAAATTTAGTTTGAATACCCTTCAGAACTGTCAGCCAATGTTGAGTAACGACTTGACTTGACATTCGGAACAATAAATGAAACTGACAAGCAATTAGAAGCATCTTTTCAAATTAACGCTTGGAAAAAAAGTTAGGAAACGGGTTGCACAATAGTTTGAAATATAAATAATTATATTATAGTTCTGTCGGAAAATTCTAAGGTTTGTGCGCGCTAAACGATAGCTAGCGGTCTATTATTACAACATAACATGTGGCTTCTTAACCTTGGTTGCTCCTATCACCTCAAAAGCAATATCAGGTCGATTAGATGACTTGAGCCACGTTTTCATGCTCAGCGGGTTCGAACACGGGTTGTTTTTGTCTACTTTCAAGTTTCTAGTTTTTGGTCTAGTTTCAGCGGGTTCGAAGTTTTAACCCCGTGTTTAATGCACTAGATGCACTGATGCACTAGACGAGAACAACCCGTGTTCAAACCCACTGAGCACTTAACAACCTGTTTCCAAACATGGGTTGTTCTCGGCTAATGTAACAATGGTTTTAACAAAACGGGTTCTCGAGGAAAACACGGAATTGAAACTTCGAACCCGCTGAAACTAGACGAAAAACTAGAAACTTGAAACTAGACGAGAACAACCCGTGTTCGAACCAGCTGAGCCTGAAAACGCGGATTTGCGTGGAGGGACAAAAAAAACATCAAAGATATCACCCAGTTCAATAACAAGCCCCAACTACCGTCTTCAATAGAAAACACCAAACAGATGAGCAGATTTGAGTGGACGTAGAAAACATATCCATCAAAGACCTAAGGACTGCAGTCTACCGTCGCATAAACATACACAGACTAGGAAATGTATTGCGAATTTATTGTTTATTTTAACACTGGAAATTCCAAAGAGCCGATTAACTCAGTCCTAAATAGGAATTGTATGCTTCACTAAGAAACGACGGACATTCTAGTAAAATCAAACATATATGATGAAAATGAAGTAAACATGATGTGGATGCAGCAAATGAACATATGAAGTTTCGTCTCTATAACAAAAGCAAGATATTTTGTTATTTCCAACAAAGTAGTCGAGGATTCAAGTACTATCACAGATGTCACAGTAAGGGGGGGGGGTCTTCCCAAAAAGGTTCAATCAGCTTGTAAAAATCTACCAGTACAATATGGCAGAAAGAGGCGTAAATTCGTTGCATTTTTTCCCCAAGCTTGTACCAAAAATTCATTAAAATCCCGATCTTACACTTCAAACAGGGTAAAGCTATCCCGCTAGTCGGTAACATCCACCAACTCCACCCCAAGCATTTGGACCAGTGACACCTCTGACTACCATTATTGCTTAACAGAAAAATTGTGCTCAGTAGAACAGTTACTAAATATAAAGCTACGAAAGATGGCGTAATAAGGCAATGATGGCAAAGATGGCGCAATAAGTGTTTTCAAGATAAAACACTTATTGTCCCGGATGCAGGACATTTTGCCTTACTGGAACAGTATTCTTATTGGACATTTAAATTTTGCTTTATATTATCTTATTTACGACGCTTTTCACTACAGCCACTTTAAGAGAAGACAATGCTTCAAAGCCATAAAGAGGATAAAGCCACATTATACTTAATATTATCTTACTTATGACGCTTTTCGCTAAAGCCTCATAAAGAGACAATGCTGAAACAAAATAATATAAAAGCTTTACTTATGCGCTTTCGCCTCTATGGTTATTTTTATCATATACATCAATAAGTGTCATAACGCATACGTTTATTTTTAACTGTGTGAAGGCTGGGTTATTTTGCAACTTTATTATTTTTATATTAGTCGCATTCGCACGCTGCATTACTCCTGCCAAGATTGATTCAGAGCTCATTAATTTCGTATGATTTACGATGAGTAAACTTTTTATTTTGTAAAGGCTGTTTTATGAAGGATAAAAATTACGAACGGGAGCTGTCAAAGTTTTTCTGCGTCAAACTTTCCCCTTGTGGAGTCGGTGTTCCCAAAGTAACGTATCCTAATCAAATTAGTACCGTTTCCCAAGCAGTCAACTTACTTAAATAATTAATTAGCTAAGCTTAACAAGGGGACAGTTCGGGCTAGAAATGGACTATTGATCTAACAAAAGATCCATCTTCCTTTCAATCAATGCAGCTAAAATTAATCTTTGGCTTGTTCCAGAGCATTGATAAAAACAACATGACAGATAATCAGGACTACGTCTATTATTAAGTTGATTTAAAACAATGTTTTTCTTACAAAAGTAAAGAGTGAAGTTGAAGCTGAAAAGGAAAAATGTAAATTCGCAGATTACGCAATATATATCTAGAAAACTAGCTCAAGCAAATTGACTCGTGATATTTTTCAATATCTGTAGAATTCTAAGATATTTTATTGATATTTTATAATATTATAAAATATTTTACAATAATATAAGATATTATTGGAAAACGACATAAAAAACAGGATGTTCTCTTAGGAGCAGAAAATCCCATGAATAGCCTAGAGAAAATAAAAGACTCATTTCTAAGTGAGAATTTATAAGTATTTTCAACAACCATAATACCGATAATTTTTAGTACTGAATTATGATTCTACAAAAAATTAAAGCAAAATCATTTTTCATTAAAACACTTTTTAATGACTAGTATATATATAAAAAAAAAAAAAAAAAAAAAAATCGTAAACTAGTTTTTAGAATTCTACAGATACTGGAAAATATCACAGGTCATTTTTGCGTCAGCCACGAAGCCATTATTTTCGTTCGACTTAAGTTGCAGTCTTCCTGCGTTGCCACAGAGTCTTTCGGGGGGGGGGACATGATTTTGAATGTGCTGTCATTGTTTTACTATTGTTTGTTGACCGCATATGAATAAATATCTCTGTTTTTATCTATCGGCTTAGTTCTTTACTTCCGTAAGAAAACCTTTATTTTTTAAAATTAATTTTGTTTCATTTTTATTTTTATTAAACATCCGCAATAAAATATACAAATATCTTTACTTAATGTAGGTGACGAAACTAAAGAAGTTAATATGATTTTTTTATTTATTAAAATAGGGCATTAAATACAGATTTCACTTCTTACCTTTCTTAAACTTTCCCAAAAGGTATGTAAACCTTTGTCACACAAAATTAAAGAGTCCTTTAATCTGTTTTCTAAAAATTTAATTTTCGAAATTTTCTGAAATTAAAGACTATCTTTGAGAAGTTGCGCATAAATACTCGGTAATTTTCGTGAAAACAAAAATAAGTAGAAAACATTTTTTTCAATAGGTGTTTTATTTCAAACATATTTTTTTCGTTTTTGCTTACTAAAAGAATTGGGAGCAGGAGTATACAAGAAAGGGACAATAATTCCCCTATATACTATATAGAAGAAAGTATACAATAAGTCCCCTAATACTATATACAAGAAAGTATACAATAAGTCCCCTATACACTATATACAAGAAAGTATACAATAATTCCCCTATATACTATATACAAGAAAGTATACAATAACTCTCCTATATCTATCTTGCGGTAATCTGCTAGCAATGGCAGACAAATAAATTATAAATATATAGGAGATACAAGTTAAACATTCAAAATAACGATTTTCTTCGGTTTTCAAGAAAGGGCAGGGGCATTCAAAACATCCAGTTGAGGATGTTCTGAATACTTCCTGTACAAGGTTTAATAGAATCATCTTTTATTAATTCTTTTCTGTTTATGTCTACAATATCGATCACAGGGCAGTTATGTTGGCAACCAATCGGAAACACGAAATCTAATAAATAATTTTTGAATCGGCGATATATGGCTCTTTCTACACTGTCAAGATCGAATTGGCACTTTCCGAATATTATAGACGAAAAATACATTGTTTTTTCTAAAAACTGCGACAACAAAACATCCAGTTGAGGATCTTCAATGATACATCATTAAAGATCCATTGGCTATGATATTGGCTTCAGAGATATTGATAGTGACTTCAAATATACATCATTGAAGATCGATTGGCTATCTCGGAATTTAAATTTCCTGGCATTTTGACTCTCTTTGGGCAAAAATTGATTTCTCCTTGCAAAAATTGGCAGAAAACGCCATTTAGCTGTGACACTATCTCTTAAGTTACTGATAAAGGTCATCATCTGCTATTGATTCTTCAAAAGCCTTGGTAATTACTGGACGATTCAAATCAGTATCAGCTGACAATTGATAAATAAACACAGAACGTAATGCGGCGTTCACGTCATAATTTACAGCCGTTTTCTTATATGGGGTATTCAAAACCAATCGTTTAGGGCTAGAAAGCTTTCTTTTTGTTCGATTGCAGCAAAATACTCCTTGCGTCTTAGAACCCCTTAGTTCATACTATTTGCCAAACAATGGAACGTCTGAGGGATATCCTTGTGCCCAGCGTTGCAATCTCCAGAAAAATCATGTTCATGATTAAGAAAAGGTAACTGATTTGCTGTTGTGGAGGTAACTGTTTCCTATGGGAATTTATTGCATGTTTTCTAGACTACATGCGAAAGAATGTTGTGCATACTTATGGGTACATTTTAAATGAGTGGTATCGTGTTGCCGTGCAATGGTAGAATTGAAAGAAGGACTCGCAACATAGCATGTCAACGCCACGAATTATCCTCTGCGTATCATTCAGATCTTTTCTATCTCAAGAAAGTAAGATCCACAGGATTATTAGGGCTAAAGTAGGTTAGTAGGTCACGGGACTAGTAGGTCACAGTTTAGGTAATAGCGTAAACTTAACAAACCGCCCACGTTTTTTTTCTTCACACTTTTTTCTTTCTTACCAGTCTCGTCCTATACATAGATGATCATAGAAAGTAACTGTACTTTCTACTATTACTCCCTAAGAGCTCAATTGGTATTTACGCTTTCCTAAATACAAGATATGTATACATATATTATATCCATGAGTTACAAACCTTCTCCCAGTAATGGGTTAAATTGCATGAAGACGCAGAACACGATCATGGGAGGATCCTCTATAGGACAACTGCGGCAGGGCGTAAAACCTAGATTTATGGACAATATCCTCTGCAAAGGGCCGCCTCAACCATTTCGGGGTACCTGCAAGACTGGGGCCTTCCAGCCAACTCTATTCCTACTTGAGGAGTGGCGTCCCCCAGGGAAATTATAGCCTAGTAAACGACACAGTATTCGCATGGGATTCTGATTAATGGATAATTCTTCTGGGTTTGGTCTATTTTGACAGGCGTTTTCCGGCTGAAAAACCTCTTCATAGCTAATTTATATACTATGGATTACTTCCCCGTAGCAGCATAATATTTGTAGGCATGAATATATAATGAGTCGGAGGTAATAGGCTTGGGACTGTCTGTGAAGGATTTCGACTCTTGTTGATAGAAGAGCATCGCCAAGTGGTGAAAAACCACGTTGTCACCAAGATGGGCCCATGACTGCACGAAGCCTCCATTCATACTGGAGGTCCCAGGGACTTCTTGCTGACCGATTCTAAGCCGGCTTAAGCGCTTCGGTGTAGACTTGAGAAGATATGTTGATCCCCGTCCTGCACTGGCCGGGAGGCCAAAATAATTTCAATGATTCAAAGAACAAGCAAACTAGAACTTGGAATACGACGTTAAAAAATGACCATCGTATCGACATTTTAACTGACGAAATCAGACTATTAGAACTGAACTTACTAGGAGTTTCAGAAGCTCATATCCCAGGGGTAGGAAGCATAAAATAAGGTGATATAGAATTTGTTTACTCAGGCAGGAAGGATGGGGTATATAGACAGGGAGTAGAGCTCATAATGAATAAGGACGCTGCTAAGTGTTGTTTAGGCTGGGAAGGTATTAATAATAGAATACTAAATTGCTCATTTTATGACTAAGAAGTTCGGGGTATCAGTTATAGTAGTATAAGTCCCTGCTGAACCGACTGACGGAGATACTAATGACTCAGATGCATTTTACTTACAGTTACAGGAGCAAAAAGACAGGGTCCCAGGTAGAAATATGGTGTTTTTACTAGGATATTTTAACGCCCAGGTCGGTAGAAATAGGGATAGATGGTATCCTAGCCTAGGTAAATTTTGTGTAGGAAGAGAAAACAGTAATGGCTACAGACTTTTGCAATTTTGTAGGTACAACAATCTAGTTCTAACCAATACGGTGTTTGGTCATAGCATGGCCCATAAGTTGACTTGGTATTTACGTGATGGTAAGACAGAAAACCTTATTGATTATGTTATGGTGAACCGAAGACTGGCAGGATCAATACAAGATACTAGGGCACATAGGAGTCAGTTATTGATGTTAAAAGTAAAGACCACCATCTAGTAGTGTCTAGGGTTAATTTTAAGCTGAAATTTCGTAAGGGTAACTACCTCCCGGGAACTTATGATGTTGGTAGACTCCTGGTTGAGGGTGTAAGAGAAACTTTCCAGGAACACTTGAATACTAAACTTGAGAGTTTAAAATTTGACAATGTTGAAGATGGCTGGAAAAATTTTAGAAAATCAATTTGTGAAGTTGTTGATGATGTCTTGGGAAGAAAGTTAAGACTGCAGCTAGGAATATTAGTGAAAAAGCTTTATCTATAACAGAGACGAGGAGTTTGTACAAGAATTATCTGAGTGATAGATCATATGAAAACGAAAGGAACGCAAAGAAAGTGGAGAAAGCATTAAAATATGAACTAAGGAGGTGTGAAGTGGGGGCCATGGATAAAATTGCCGAGGATCTGGAAGATGCAGCTAGACGGCTTAATAGTAAAAGATTATACTGACATGTTAATAAATTGAGAGGGAGTAGTATATCAGGACTTGTCTCAGTTAAAGATAGGAACGGGGCCAAGATTAGAGATAAGGAAAGAGTTAAAGAGAGATGGGCGGAATATTTTGAGAATGTGCTAAACCGAGATACAGTTGCAGGAAAAGATATGGAGGAAAATGAAAAAGTGTGTGATACCTTTGATGTGAAGGAAGATTTGTCTTGTGAGGAAGAATTAGCGACAGTACTAAAAGGATGAAAAAACAATAAGACTCCAGGAGCTGATAGTGTGGTAAACAAGTTTCTTAAATATGGTGGCTCTAAGGTTAGAAATAAGTTACTGAAGATTATGACTATGATTTTTGAAAAAGGGGAAGTACCTAACGATTTTAAGAAAACCTTAATTAAACCAGACATAAGAAAGGTGATAAGAGTGAGTGTCGTAATTATCGAGGCATTAGTCTGGTCTCTGTAGGTAGCAAGTTACTTAGCAGTATGATACTTTTTAGACTGAGAGATGCTCTAGACAAAGTTTGAAAAGAAGAACAGTGCGGTTTTAGAAAAGGTAGAGGATGTGTCGACCAAATTTTCACTCTTAGGTTAATAATTGAGAAGTGCCTTAGTTATCAAACATCTTTGATGCTCAGTTTTATATATTATGAGCAAGCTTTCGGTTCTGGTGATAGAAAAACTATAGCAAAAGTTTTATGCTTCTATGGTCTACCAGACAAATATATTAAAGGGATTAGTGCTATGTCCGAGGATAACACTGCTGTGGGTAGGGTAGGAAATGAGGTTAGCAGCTGGTTTTGCATTGAATCAGAAGTTAAGCCGGGTTGTGTTCTATCCCCATTTATATGGATCATTTTGATGGACTTTGTCTTAAGGAGTTGAGGAAAGGCAATAGGAGACCACGGATTCAAATGGAGAGGAAAAGGTCTCCTGGACTTAGATTATACTGATGATTTAAGCATCCTAGATGAAAGTGTGAGCAAAATGAATGAGCTTTTAGAGGTTTTACGAGTTCAGGGTGCTAGAATAGGTTTGGAAATTAATGTTAAGAAGAGCAGTGAAGATGTTAAAAGTCGAATATCCAAGGCTCAGGGTGTTGTTTCACAGTTAAAAAAGGTTTGGAAGAATAGGAAGATAAGTCTGCAAACCAAGATTAGAACATTGGAAGGTACAGTGATGATAGAGGTCAAATATGGCTCTGAAGCATGGGAACTCCGAAAAGTGGATGAAGATTTACTACATATTTTCCACAGAAATTGCCTACGGATTGTTCTGGGTATAATTAAAGAAAGGTTGAAACGGCTAGGGCACGTTCTGCGGATGATGGATGACAGATTGCCGAAGATTGTCCTTTTAGGTCAACCGTCTAGGGTTAAACGGAGAGTAGGCGGTCCTCGTCTGGAGTGGGAGGATGTCATAAAAAAAGATTTAAAGGAAATGAGAACTTCCTGGGAGTGTGTAAAGAGAGGGGCTTTGAATAGGTTGGGATGGAGGAGGAGCGTGTGTAGCTGTGCTGGTTTCAGGCGGCTTGGTGCTTCGGTGATTGTCAGTGGAAGTAGTAGTAGTAGTATATATATATATATATATATATATGTATATATATACACACACACACACACACACACACACACATATATATATATATATATATATATATATATATATATATATATATATATATATATATATATATATATATATATATATATATATATATATATATATATATATATATATATATATATATATATATATATATATATATATATATATATAATATTAGTAAATATATATAATATTATATTATATATATATTAATATATATAATATTAGTATTTCCCTACAAGTAAAACTTGCAGGGAAATCAAAGTTACTACCAACAATTCGGCCCAAAAATTGGATGTAAATATAGGTTTCTCATTTTATTTTTATTTTACATTTTTGTGCAGAATTATATTCTGTAGCCTGAGTATACAACATTCATATAGTTGTGCGGGATACAAAGGAGTAGGCACGTACGCCAACATTTATTTTGGGAGGGATTCAAGAGAGTGTGAAAAAACAAAAACAAGCAAATCACAAGAAAAATGTAAGAAATATGGGAAATGGTAATTTGCGATAGAATGAGCATGGACACAAAGACCCACCACCACATTCCCATGGACGTAACCACACAGGAGCAAATTGTTAACTTACAGCTTAAATATAAGAAAACTAAAACTACAGTCAATTTATTCGACATCAATTTGCCATTGTTGCGACAATTTCACTCTTAGTTGACAATATTTAAGAAGATTTTGACAATCTATTGATAAATTAAATAGATTTTGATAATCTAAAGAGACTTTGACAATTTTTTTACGCTTTGAATTGATTTTGACAATCTTTGACAGAAATTCATTCGCGACAATCACTTTGGCATTATGGATATAAGGCACTTATTTTCTTAGAACTTTTGGTTTTTATTAGACCTAAGATCCTCCTGTGCTGCCAATCAAGGGCATTCAGAAACAGCCACTAAATATCCCTCGTATGTGCTGCTGCTTAGATGTCTCCTCACTGGGCTTGCTTAATTGTGTCGATGTGTTTCATGCCCCGCTGGTAGGCACGACAAAGAGATAGTCATTTTATTCAGCATAGTCGAAAATATAATGAATATGTCTTTGAGGATTACTTTATCCCCCACAGTCCCCAGGGGATGGGCTGCAAGTTATGAACTTTGCCCATTGTTTTTATATAGTATTGGTTATTGGGAAGTATACAGACGTTTTCAGGAAAGATTGTTTCTGGTGGGGGGGCGGCGGGGGTTACGTGGGAGGATCTTTCCCTGGAGGATATTTTCATGGGGGAAGGTATATTTCTATGTAGGGGGAGCCGGATTTCCCAGCATTATTTAAAAACGATCAGAAATTGAATGAAAAGCAAGTTTTTTCAACTGAATGTAAGGAGCTCAAAATGAACAGAAATTATTACGTATATGAGGAGGTTCGCCCCCTCGTCAATACCTCTTTCTTTATGCTAAAGTTTTTGTTTGTGCTTTCAAAAGAGCTATTTATTATAATTAAACGGTCTGTGTGATTCAGGGGTCATTCTTAAAGAATTGGAACAAAATTCGAACTTTAGCGTAAATAGCGAGGTATTGAATAGGGGGCGAATCCCCTCATAAACGTAATAATTTCTGCTCGTTTTAAGTTTTAATGTTGCTCCTAACTTTGTATTTGAAAAAACTTGTTTTTTTTATTTAATATTAAAAAGGCAGAAGGTTCATATCTAGAACGGAGAAAATTATTCGGCATACTTTAGGACAAAATAAGCCGTGTTAGAGCCATTAAATCAAGTACGCTTCGGACGAACGACCTTTCAAAACTATCAGCATAGTCATTTTTTACAGAGCCTTTTTTAAAGTATTCTTTTCCTCAATAATTTATGCATTGAGAAAGAGAAAAGCAAACTAACTTAGGCATGAAGCCAAGATAGCCGCAATAAGGGGCTTTCCGAGAAAAGAAAAAAGTTCATATCTTGGCCAGGATTCAACTGGTAACGAAGGATATAATTCAGAGAAAAAAAATTCTATAATTCTGAAGACAATTAAACCTTTATCCAGACACTATACCGTTTTAAGTCCAAATTGACTTTTACGCTTTACTATGGAGATATCCTAAAGTACATTTTATGAAAACAGACAAATCTGTTTCTACAAGAAATAATTAGCGTTCAGTTCCTTGGAGATAATTATCGTCCGATTGAAGTTCAACTGGTAATTATGTTCATGTTTCACAGAAGAAAAAAGAAGCATATTTCATACAACTCAGAAGAAAAAGAAGCATAATTCAGAGGCTGAATTACAATAACTCGTACTAATAGCTCACTACAACACCAATTCACCAGGCGCCACCACAGTTGCGCACGCTCTTTCTCCGCTCCAACCTATTGAAACCTTTACTCTTCAATCCCTCCCATAAGCTTCTAAAGTACAACTAATTCTATCCCATGCCATTTGAGGGTGGCCATTTGAGAAAAGCCGGGACTACATTTTTCTAGAACTTCTTTGATGTAGAGACAATCAAAATGAGTATCTAAAATTTTTTAGATAATTTTTAGATAAATTTTTTTTAGATATGATTTTATCAATCATATCTTCCTCAACCTCTAGAAGTGCCCACGTTTCGGACCTTAGCCTCCGATATTCTGATCTCACTTCGAAGAGACGCTACATTTGTTAAGTCAATATTGGTTGATTTTGGAAGTATTTTGACTGAGTTCATAGGCAATCAAATGTCAAGAGACTTGACATTTGGTACATTTGGTACTTGGACGGGACTGTTTCTAATTTATATAACGACCAAATTTTGGCAGTTACTACTATACTAACACTGTTAGTAACAACTCACCGCAGCACCAGGCCGCCTGGGACTAACACAGCTACTTAAGCTCCTCCTCCATTCCAATCCATTCATAGCCTTTACACCCTCCCAGGAAGTTCCTATCTCCCTTAAACCTTTTCTGACGAAACCATCCCACCCCATCCAAGGACGACATGTTCTTCATTTAGCCTAGTTTTACTTCCCCATTTGATTCCGTGTTCTCCCATTGCTAGGCTCCTTAAGACAAAGTCCGTCAAAATTATCCATATAAAGGGGGATAGAACACAACCCTGCTTAACTTCTGATTTAATACAAAACCGGCTGCTAACCTCATTTCCAACCTTAACCGCAGCAGTCTTATTCTCGCACATAGCACTAATCACTTTAATGTATTTGTCTCGTATACCACACAAGAATAAGACCTTCGCTAAAGCTCTTCTATCAACTGAACCAAAAGCTTACTCATAATCTACAAAACTGAGGACTAAAGGTGTTTGACGACTCAGGCACTTCTCAAATATTAACCTAAGAGCGAAAATTTGGTCGACAAATCATCGACCTTTCCTAAAAGCACACTGTTCTTCTCTTGAAACTTTGTCTACAGTATCTCTAACCCCCGTAACCGTAGTATGTTTTCTTTTTCTTGCTTTTGCTGAAAAAAGTACCCATTTTTTGGACAACGGATATGAAGTTCGTACAGATGTCATGGACCTTTCAGGGAGTATTACTACGGTTTGATGCTACCTCTCTTGCTCTAAGCGTTTCTAAATGTAGGTTTATAATTTTTGGCGTGTATATCTGGTTTTTCCTCAGCTAAGATATTCATTCATCAATCCAAAGGCTCTGTTAGCAAAACAAAAAATGTCCATTTCTTAGACATCCTTCTTGATGAGTCATGAAATTCTTAGGGGTCGATAAGTCCATAAGTCCTCTGATAAGTCCATATCACACTTCAGGCAAAATTAGCTGCATTATGCCTTCAACTTAAAAGACTAGTTCAATGAAAATTAGTAGTTTTCCATTTAAATCACACGGCTTTCCCCTCTCGTCCTGAATTAAAGAATAAGATAAAAATCTTGGACATACCAAATTTTGTCAATTTTAAAATAGTGAACTTAAATTGAAAGTCAGAAATGTAATTATTATAAGAAACATTTGTGATAAGAAGTATCTTTCTATATGGTAAAGTTAAATAGAAGGTACGAAATGTGATGAGAGGTATCAAACTTGGGCATTCACGATCTTTTTCTGGGAAAAAAGGAAGTAAAACTTTAATTATTGTAGATAGTAGCTTGAAACCCCTACAGCAGGATTATCGGCTACGCTGACTTTTTATGTGTCATTTCTTATGCATCATCTGCCGAAAGAGCATATGACACAGTCACAGTTACATTAGGCAATATTGAAGATTACATCTTTTACAAAAAGAAAAACACATTTGAATGAAATTAAGAACTTTTCAGGCGAAAAACCTTTCTCCCCTTTGATATTTTACAAAATTAACGTTTAGATATACTTTTCCCCTTGCTTGAGTTTTAAGTTTCTTTCACTCACCATATAGGCAACTTGGAATGAAACGGGAGCCACAGTTTCGGCCTCAGAAAGACATGCTTCTGCATCTTGGATCATCCCTTGCTTAAGGTACAGCTCAACAGTACAAAGAAGGATCTTCAACTGAAGACTCCAGCTTTTATGTGGAATTGTACGAATATAAGCTGAACTCCCATTGGACCCAAAATCCGACATGGCCTGTTCCACTTTTGAGGCATGGATTGAACCTGAAATTAAACAAAAACGTTTTAATATATCTCATAGCATTTACACTGCTTAAGCTACAAAACTACTAAAAGCTCGTCGTTTGCGGTAGGTAACTATAAACGGTCCTTCCTCCTTCCTCATTTGTACACACTCCTTCCTCAGACACCCTCAATGCAACCTCTATTCTTGCTAATCTCAACGAAAACCCTAAGTAATACCTTCGGAATTGTAGCATTCCCGTTTAAGTTCAGATTTAAATCTTCACTACATAGGCATTAATGTATATACTAGGGAAACTTAGATTCTGGTACACGAAGCCTCTGTTCTAAACATTAAAATCTTTTACTTGCTATTATTTTGTAGAGTGGATTTGAACTATACATCTTTTATTTATTTCCAACCATACAGGCCCCAGTAAGGGAAACTACCAGGGTTGCCACCTTGTAAGAAACACAATCACAAGATTATAGTAATTTTTTGGTTAATTTAGTGATTTCCTTCAATAATCTAGTGATTTATATGCTGATTTAGTGATTTTTGTGTTTAGGCAATACAAAAAACACTGGAAATAGTGATAAATCACTAGGGGTGGCAACCCTGGAAACTACTAATACTACAACCTTTTCAACGTGAAACTTTAGTTCACCAAAAGGCAAAACATTGCTTAAACTCGCCCTTAACAGGGATATGGGTCAAACTTGCCTCAGTCCCATCCGAGACTTTCATTGATTGATTCTTCGTCTTCTTCATTGATTAATACTTACCCTTAAAATAGAAACCCACGTATGTCAACAATTTCGCAACGTAATGGAAACGCAGCTAATTTAAAAGCTGGCAAAAGATTAAATTATCTAAGTGCCTTCAATATAATAAATTCCCGAATGAATGTTTAATCGTTCATTCTAGCTCTAGGTTTATTTTCTTGACAGCTGTTTGATGTTGATGGTATTTGGTAGCTCTTTTAATTTTCTTTTTACGAGGTTTGACTTTTTATGTCATTCTGATATATTATAGGTATGTTGTTCAATTTCATATTTTTCTAATTTTCTTCATTTCAGCCCTGAAGACGGCTGAGCTAAGTTCTCAGCCGAAATATTCGGCATTATTTTTGTATTTTCATTGGTTGAACAATTTTCGTCCTTTAATTTTTCTACATATTTTTCTTACCTTATTTCGACAATGTTTAAAGGTCACGCTTTTGTGTAATCAAATCTCCAAAGACTAAAGTGATTTCTTCAAATCTTTTCTTGCACTAACCTCAAGGTTTCTGCGCTTCTTTTACGCCTTGTACGTTGTTTAATAAACTATTAAAGGGGTAGGGGTTATACGTATCTCCGCGATACCTCTAGGCTAGGGTGTTAAGCTGCTTCTCAGATAAGCTGCTACGCAATTTGCATATTGATGACCATTCGTCCATTTTTCTACCCTCTTTAAAGCTTCTTCTTTCGCCTGAAATGTACTTATAATGGTTCACCACTTATAATATTACCCCCTCCTAATCTTGAAGGTTATTTGGGCTTATTTGCACTATGAATATTATTAAGTAAATCAACAAAATGGGCAAGGTCTTCACTCATCCTAAGGATATTTAAAGCGCAGTTGAATTATTTTACATATTAGTGAACACTCATCTATCCCTCTTCGATGCATCTTCTTCCCTCTGAAGCAATGTCCAAACATTAAAGACCTGTTCAGATTATCTTAATCTTTGTCATCCTACAGTTCTCTACCTCCTTACACGTTTGTGCAACTTTTTTGAGGGTACGATCTATCAGTAAACCACCGATGTCTCCAAAATGCTTTAGCAGCTTTCTGCTAAAGTCGCATTTTACGGCTAGGATTCAGCCTAAAAACGAACAAGTGTTTCTCCTTCAAACAGCGTCTTCAAGACTAACTCCTCCAGAGTATATTAAATTAAAGAAGAAGGTTTTTTTCAACTGAAAGTAAGGAGCAACATTAAAACCTAAAACGAAAAGATATTATTCTTTACATGAAAGGAATTCCCCTTATTCAACCATCGCGCTTTACGCTAAACTATTTAAGTTCTTTAAAATATTTCTCATTCAAATTCAACGGCCCTTGTGCTTCAGGAGCCGTTCCTAAAGAACTGTGATAAGTCAAATTTTGAAGTAAAGAGCGAGGAATGAGGAAGGGGCAACCCCCCATCATATGCAGAATAATTTCTGCTCATTTCAAGTTTTATTGTTGCTCCTTACTTTCATTTGGAAAACTCGTTTTTTTATTTAATTTCTAACGTTTTTCAAATCTTGCCACGAAATCCTCCCCTCACCGTATAAATTTTTTCCATGAAAATCCACCCCCCCCCCCAAGAAAAAATTCTCTTCGTGGGAAATCCCCCTCACGCACAAAATTTCCCCCCGAAAAGTTTCTGTATACTCCCCAGTAACAAATACTATATGAAAACAACGGGTAAATTGCATAGCTTACAGCCCTTTCCCCAGGTGCTGTGAGAAGTCATGTCATACCTATAGGCATAGTTATTGGACCTTTCAACTATGCTGAACCAAATAGCTATATCAAAATGTTGATCAGAGGTGTTTGGGGAAAAAATGGCATGGAAGAGGGGCTAGTTGCCTTCCAAAAATTTTGGTCACTCAAAAAGAGCACTAGAAATTTTAATTTTCGTTTGAATGAGTCCTCTCCCAATTTTCTAGGACCATTGGTTCGATACTATCATCCCTGCGAAAGAAAGAAACACACATCCGTGATATTTCTTCCAGAAAAAAAAAAAAAATTGTAGATGGAACTTGAAATCTTAATAGTAATGTTCTTTGATACGCTGAATCTGATGGTGTGAAATTCATTAAGATCATTAAACTTTTTGGGTGTTTCCACCATTTTTGAAAATCAGGCAAATTTTCTCAGGGTCGTCGCTATTGATGGGCCACAATAAACTTTGGAATCAGCATAAGCAGCCAATTCGTTTGATGTATTAATTGTTATTAAAATTCCTTTTTTTAGAGTTTTGGTTGCTTGGGCCGAGTTGTTCCTTACTTACAGTTCGTTACCACGAATTGTTTGATAGCTTAAAACGAAGTCGTTGAACCAACATCTTTTAATAGACTAAACAACTACAAATATATACATAACTTACGGCTTACATGGCTACCACTTAGAACGCCTTTGGATTTGACAAACTAAACGTAACCTAAAATAAACTCTGATTGATTAGCGACTGAATTCGAAGTCCCTTTTGTCTCATTATTAAAAAAAATTTTCTTTCTTCTTTTCTGTGGGTATTGGTAAATAAGGAAGGGGGGCTATAGAAGTGACAATACTAAAATTTGTGGCACCAACTGGGAAGTATAATTAAATAAGTAAGTAAGTATGACGGCACTAGACCCTCAAGGCCCAAACTGGCGGTGCTGATCTCCGTTTCGTGGCCCTTCATCCAGGAAGTACAATGGGGGGATGGGGGCTAGCCATCCTGTGCTTTCGTACACCCTTCCTGGAGGTAGGGAGTCCTTCCTGGAACTGCGAAGAGTGATCTAAATTAGTTGTTTTGATTTTTATTATATCGATATAATACCCCCTCCTCCTGGGACAAGTTTGCTACTCCCCAGGGTGGCCCTTAAACTGGAGTTGTTATTTGCTTATTGAAAGGGCACAGAAAATTGCGTTATAACCGATAACTAATAATCAGTTTTCCCTCTTTTGTTCCGTAGCCTGATAAATAATAATTATCAAAAAACTATCAAGGCATACACAAAAATGTTCCGACAATTTATGATTAATGTCAAATAAATAATGCTGTAAATTGAAGAGAAAAAAAGGGAATATAAAAACTAGGTTACATGATAAAATCGGATGTTTTTTTTATTGAATTAAATGGCAAAATGGCTGAAGTCGATTAGATCCTTTCACGATGATGAAGGTAGAATATATATAAGTAAATAATCGTTCCCATACCCAAATAACCTCTAGAAAACCGTTGACACCTGCATGGGCGTAGGCAGCATTAGGCAGCATATTGTCTAGGGGGGGGGCAATCGATAGTGTGATGGAGTTTTATCAACTGCTTTTTCCAAACCATCTGCTTTTTCAGCCATATCTAATGCAAATTTGAAGGTCTAGGGGGGGGGGCAGCTGCCCCCCAGCCCCCCTCCCGACGCCCATGGACACCTGAACATAATATGACCTATCTGTTAAGCACTATATATCTGGTGGTTTGCTGTATTTACACTTTCCAAGCATGTTCATGGTTTCTTCCATCGTATTTTTAAAGTTAGCTGCAGTTCAGCTACATTATTAATACTCCAGCAAATTTACGTAAAAATAGATAAATGTACAATTCAGATAAATGCAGAAGAAGAAAAAGAGATTACTTTATTATAGTTCCGATGAAAAAGTTTACTTCAATTTCATTAATTACAACTATGACGTATTTTCGTAAACCAATCACGCCATTGATTAAGCGTATGCTCGAAAGGGAAGGCCCATGCCTTTCAAAACTTATTTGGTTCCTGAGCTAAATTAAATAAAAAAAACAAGTTTTTTTAACTGAAAGTAAGGAACGACGTTAACACTTAAAACGAACAGGAATTATTCCATATATGAAAGGGGCTGTCCCCTCCTCAACGCCTCGCTCTTTATGCTAAAGTTTTTTATTGTTTAAAAAAATAAGAATTATGAGAAAGTCAAACTTTAGCGAAAAGAGCGAGGCGTTGAGGAGGGGACAGCCCCTTTCATATACGGAATAATTTCTGTTCGTTTTAAGTTTTAACGTCGTTCCTTACTTTCAGTTAAAAAAACTTGTGTTTTTTATTTAATTTTTGATCGTTTTTGAATTGATGCAGGTTTTGATTTTGGCTCACCGTACATGAATAATTAAAACAAAATTTGCATATTAATTTTACTTTTATTTGATTAAATGGCTTTCTCGAAACTTGTCTAATTTTATTTACCAACGTTTTTATTTGTAATAAATATACCTAACTGACGAATTAACTTACATATCGAACTGCCATATTCATATATTTTTAATACGTATATTAGGGGGATCGCCTACTAGTCAATACCTCGCTCTTTAAGCTAAAGTTCGAATTTTGTTCCAATTGTTTAAAAATGATCCCTTAAAAGGCCGTTATTTAGAATAAATAGCTCTTATGAAAGTACTAAAAAATCTTTGGCTTAAAGAGCGAGGTACTGACTAGGGGGTGAACCCAATCATACACGTAATATTTTCTGTTCGTTTTAAGTTTTGATGTAACTCCTTATTTTCAGTTGGAAAACTTGTTTTTTTATATTTAATTTCTGATCTTTTTTTAAATAATGCTGGGAAATCCGGCGCCCCTTCATAGCAATGCCCCTTCCCCCATGAAAACTTACTTCATGGAAAGATCATCCGACATAACCCGCAACCCAACCCCCCCCCGACTACCAGAAAAAATCCCAAAACGTCTGTATACTTCCTAATAACCAATACTATATGTTAACATTCGGCAAAGTTCATAACTTTTAGCACTCCCCCCGGGGAATTCGGGGGATTAAGTCATCCTAAAGGACATATTTATCGTATTTTCAACCATGCTGAACAAAATGGCTATCTCAAAATTTTGAACAGGTGACTTTGGGAAAAAAATGAGCGTGGGAAGGGGGCCTAGTTGTCATCCATTTTTTTGTCACTTAAAAAGGGCACAAGAACTT
This sequence comes from Artemia sp. Qi Xiang Cuo, assembly GCF_049724085.1. Taxonomy (NCBI): domain Eukaryota; kingdom Metazoa; phylum Arthropoda; class Branchiopoda; order Anostraca; family Artemiidae; genus Artemia; species Artemia sp. Qi Xiang Cuo. The sequence continues at coordinate 75,074,401 of NC_142801.1, read as the reverse complement.
CTAATTTCCGATCCAATGAGTTCTCCCACGATATTCTCGTATCGACCACTGGGTCGATACGATCACCCCTGGGGGAAAAAAAACAAACAAAAAAACAAAAAAACAAATAAACACGCATCCGTGATCTTTCTTCTGGCAAAAAATGCAAAATTCCACATTTTTGTAGATAAGAGCTTGAAACCTCTACAGTAGGGTTTTCTGATACGCCGAATATGATGGTGTGATTTTCATCAAGGTTCTATAGCTTTTAGGGGTCTTTCCCCCTTTTTTCGAAAATCAGCCAAATTTTTTCAGGCACGTAACTTTTGATGGTTAGGACTAAACTTGATGAAAGTTATATATTTGAAATCAACATTGAAATCTGATTCTTTTGATGTATCTACTGGTATCAAAAAGTGGTATCAGAAAAGAGTTGAAACTCTTTTCAAGAGTTTCG